>NW_017309275.1:0-1150 GCF_000935625.1 Nanorana parkeri | reverse complement strand
CGGGGGCCACTCGACAAATTTTTTTCTCTCATGGGGGCCGTCTGCCACATTTCATACTTTAAAATAAAATGTAACTATATCCAGTTTAAAGGAGAACTATGAGGCGAGTGCTTTTCACTCACCTCATAGTTCTAGCCGACCTGTGACAATGAGACTGTCACAGGTCGGCTCAGTAGATCGGGAAGTGAGGGAACACATACCGGCGTTCGCTCACTTCTCGATCCTGTCACAGCTCTCTGCCGTGACAGGGAAGGGGCTGGATTCCCCCTTCCCTGCTCCGATCTTCCAGCGCTGACTGGCGGAACAGACGGGGGAGGGTGTGGGTACAGCTGGTTCTGCCTCTAGATAGGCAGAGCCAGCTGTCACTCACGCAGCTGTGCGGATCCAGACAATTGTCGGGATCCGCTTCAGCTGCGGCGTCTCAGTATATAGGGTGCTGTAGCTTGCGGTATACTGAGCTTAGGGTGACGAGAGGACGCTAGTTTGTGTCCTCCGTTACCCTTAGGAGAACTATGGGGAAAAGCCCTAACCCCATAGCTCTCCTTTAAGTAGTACAGACACCAATATACACACAATAAGGTCCTATTCATATCTGTAGGTTCAGGTGCGATTAGGGATTCCTGCATCAGAAACGTGCGTTTTACTGCAGCAGAAATCCCTAATCTGGCGTTTACAAGTGACAGCTGTCACCTATTCAAGTTAATGATCAGGTGACAGCAGCTCCATGTAAACGCCTGCACACCGCATGCCATGGAATGTGATTTGATTACATGCGGTTATAAAACACTCTCCCTGGATGCTCAATCGATGCATCCAGGGAGAGTGATTGATTCCTAACTGAATGTAAACATATCACGTATCTTTACATGCGGTGTGCAGGCGTTTACATGCAACTTCTGTCTGCAGGAAAACCCAAGTTCCTGATGCAGAAATCCCTATGTGCCGCCCCAATGGGGCATAGAATATGTTATAGAAGTTTATGTTAGATAGAATTTATATAGTGTGTTTCCCTAAACCATTTTCCTATAGCTATTGTACTGCTACTTCCTATGCTGCCATCTAGTGGCCTTTTGTGATATTGCACCTGTATTCCTTTCCTCATGTGATGACATTTCTTCTGTATGTAAGCCCCACCCTTCTTCTTGTTGGT
>NW_017309274.1:78461-82626 GCF_000935625.1 Nanorana parkeri | reverse complement strand
GCAGATCTTAGGGTTAGGGCAGACCTTAGGGTTAGGGCAGAACGTCCTGTTGCAGGCTGACAACACTAAGCCATGGTTTAGTAATTAGAAGCAGCGTTGTCAGCCTCATGTGGAAGCTCCTTTCCTTGGCCATTGAGCTGACTATCTGATGGACTTGATGAACAGCCAGCTGAAGGAGTGTGCGAGGCAGACACGGCAGCCTGTAATTGTGGGAGCGGCTTGGTCAGCCTGTAACAGGAAGTTCTGTTGCTGGCAGGATCTCCAGGGAAGAAACGCCAACAAATGTGTGCACAGCGGGGGAGGATGCCGACAGATACTGACAATAGATTTTGGGTTTACATGAAGTTTAATGAAGCTCGTCTCCAGGGCTCAGAGTTCTAAAGAGCCGCCGAGAGCCCGGAGGGTCCAGAACCACAAGAGGAGAAAAGTCCGAACGAGGAATGTCATCTCTGGGCCCGATGGAGGAGCCCCCGCGTGGCCCCGAGAGCGCTCGCTTACCTCAAGAAATGGACATTTGTGTGCTGGGGACATACTTCTACTGAGCGATGAATGTGACCTGTCATGTGACATATACCCCCGTGTGTGGGCCCCTTCATATTCCCGGGCCCCCCACCGTGTGACAACGCTCTGATCTGCAGACAGGAAACAGGCTGATTCCACGAGGTGACAACGTCTACAGTGCCTGGAAGTGAGCCGCGTACAGGGGACCGCTGCCCGTTCACACAGAGGTTGCTGGAAGTCTTGTAGGAGACATTGGAGGGATGAGGTCACATGGGTTGGGTTACAGAAGGGGAGGGGTTTGTCCAGCTAAAGCTAATTCATTTGGATGTAGTGGTGAGGAGTAGAGCCCCTGCCGGGTGTTGTGCAGTCTTGGGGAGATCCGCCTTCTATAGCGGTATACTGCCGATGTTGGACACATTTCCAGTCCTCGTGGAGGTCACCTTCCTCGCTGTTATCAGTTCCCGCCCGGCCTCAGGTGATGGATGCCGCTGGGAGTGAGGCCGGCGGTGGAGGCCGAGGTGATATGGATTGGTGTTATAGCCGCGCTCTTCCACCACCGGAGGGGAAAGTGAAGGTTGTGCTATGATCTGCTGCTGAGGAGACGCGGCCGACAGAGGAGCATCACACGCCGAAACCTTCAGAGTCTAACAATAGCCAAAACATGTTTGTCACCTTTGTATAGCATGGGGAAGGGTTACACCCTCTGTCAGGCGTTTGTTGCTGCCCGCCTGGTGCGGAGATTCACCCTCTCTGATTGTTCCTCGTCACAGGGACAGAAAATGAGGAGAAATAGAAAAATCTTCCAGCGGGGTCACCGGTATTAGTGGCTGGTGTCCGAGGGTGATTTGTCTGATAATAGGAGAGATTTCCTTCAACTTCCGCTGCATCCCCAGGACAGGAAGTGAAGGGAAATCTCCCCAACAGGAGCCTTTCCTTTTTCTACTTCCGGGAATGCCAAACCCGTCATTAATGGAGTGTAAGGGGAACCCCTTTTCCTTGCCTATTGGTAATACAGCAGAGCTGTTCCCACACCTCAGAAGGTCTAATGGCGTCCATACGAAGACGTTTCCCACACCCACCAAACATTTCCCACACCCACCAATTATTTCCCACACCCATCACTCTTTTCCCACACCCACCAATCATTTCCCACACCCGCCAATAATTTCCCACACCCGCCAATCATTTCCAACACCCGCCAATCTTTTCCCACACCCACCACTCTTTTCCCACACCCACCAATCATTTCCCACACCCGCCAATCTTTTCCCACACCCGCCACTCTTTTCCCACACCCACCAATCATTTCCCACACCCGCCAATAATTTCCCACACCCGCCAATCATTTCCAACACCCACCAAGGGAAGAGTTACGGCCAATCGAGCCGCCGTTGTGTATTCTCTGGAGGAGAGACCGGCGGCGAGACACAAATCAGCCCCTGACTCCCGGCCTGGGGGGTTCAGATTTATTCGGGCCGCTCGCATGCGCCGCATTATAATGAGAGACGGCTCCTCCTCCTGCCCAGGCCCGGCACACATTACCAGCCGATCATAATGCAGCTAATTCCTCGCCGATCCCGGCATTGGAAACATTCCCCATATTCCCATCAATATGGCAAATGGAGCAGCTGCATGGAGGAGGCTGGTTGTGTCTGGAGGAGGGCCAATGCGAAGCTCCGGATTCTAACAAGGATGGTGCAGCCGGGTCAGGCCTTTGCGGTGCACTGCCGCCGGCACGCGTGTGTTGCGGTAACGCAGGACTCTCATGTGGACCTTTTAAAGGACCGGCACTTTATCTCTGCCCCGACGTGGCTCAGCTCAGAGTACAGGGGCGCCATTGTAAATGAACCGCAACCGAGGCGAGACTACAACCTCCCCCCATGAATGTTACAGACGGCAGAGGGGTGGGGGATGGAGGCAGACAAATCTGTGGGGGGTTCCTCCAGCCGGGTCATGGAGGGGAAATGACACCTGCGGGGAGGACCAGATGCCTTCCCATTCCTGCAGATGTATGGTACCCCCTCCCCCCCCCCGGGGTACTTCTGACGGGTGAATGGTGACTCTGGAAATCTTCTTCGGTGAGGCGCAGCCGGTGGTGCATATTAGTAGACGTGTGCACGGCATTGTGGTGGAGGTGTGCTATAGTCCGGGCATATGGCAGCTCTGCACAGAGAACATGAATGGCGTGTCCTTCGGGTCACAGAGGAAGACATGTATGTGTCACATGTTTTCTAGTATGTACATGACACATGACACTGGCGTGTTGGCGCAGCGATATTGCACCCTGTGGTCACACGCTGCATGTACAGGAGGAATCTGGGGTCCGGTTTATTTATAGCAGTGACGGAGCGCGGTTACCGTAGGGTGCAGGGTTACCGTAGGGTGCGCGGTTACCGTAGGGTGCGGGGTTACGGTAGGGTGCGGGGTTACCGTAGGGTGCGGAGTTACCGTAGGGTGCGGGGTTACCGTAGGGTGCGGAGTTACCGTAGGGTGCGGGGTTATGGTAGGGTGCGGGGTTATGGTAGGATGCGGGGTTATGGTAGGGTGCGGGGTTATGGTAGGGTGTGGGGTTATGGTAGGGTGCGGGGTTACGGTAGGGTGCGCGGTTACCGTAGGGTGAGGGGTTACCGTAGGGTGCGCGGCTACCGTAGGGTGCGGTTGGTAATTGAAGGGGGTCGGGTTATTGCAAAATGTGATTGAATGTTCTAGAGGGTGGCGGGTAATGAGTGAATTTGGTTATAGCAGGCGGGTGATTGTAGAGTGCGGTTCGTTCTTCCGGGGGTAGCGTGTCATTGTGTACAGCTGGTTATAGTAGGGTGGATGGTCGTTGGGTGATTGTAGAGTGCGGTTGGTTGGCGGGGGATTGTAGAGTGCGGTTGGTTGGCGGGGGATTGTAGAGTGCGGTTGGTTGGCGGGGGATTGTAGAGTGGTGTTTGTGGAGGGTGGTTGGTTGGCGGGTGATTGTAGAGTGCGGTGGGTGGGCGGGGGATTGTAGAGTGCGGTTGGTTGGCGGGGGATTGTAGAGTGCGGTCGGTGCATTTTGTGGTTGCTCGGTTATGGAAGGGAACGCATGTTGCGCATGTTGCAGGGGCTGACTGATTAGCGCAGCTTCCGGGGAATTAGCGGTGAATGGCGACTGGTAGCGCCGGGGCGGCGGCGCGGGGTTAGGATGTGATTGTAGGAGATGTTGTTCTTCTGATATTACGAGCGGCCACAAAGGTGCTAATTGCGGCCGGCCGGGGAATGTGTCTGCTCTCTGGCGGGGGAGGGAAGAAACAGGAAATAACGGTTTTCATAGAATTAAAGTATAAACCCGCCCAATGTCCACATCCGCAGCTTATATTATAATAATCCCCGGGGATCCCGCCATGGAGGTCCTTGTTATAGGGTGACAACGCTGTCTCCCATCTGCCCTCCTGTGTTGTCACCCCTGTCACACGGGCTTCCCATGGAGACCACAAGTGACCGTTTCGTCACACACATGACACAGACATGGTCCGCTGTTGTCACCATCAGGGGGCCGTCGCCGGAGTGCTTGCGGACAGGAAGTGGCTGCAGGAGATCCGCAGCCCGGAGAACATAAGGTGAAAGGATTTTATTTCAAATGATGGCAATTGTTATTGTTACAGTGCAGACATAATGCCCCCCCTTCCCCTCCCCCAAT
>NW_017309274.1:77109-78400 GCF_000935625.1 Nanorana parkeri | reverse complement strand
GAACAGGCACAGACCCCTGGGGGAAATCTCACCATTGTGGGAGGGGCAGAGACACAGACTACTGGGGGAAATCTCACCATTGTGGGAGGGGCAGAGACACAGACTACTGGGGGAACCTGACCATTGTGGGAGGGGCAGATACACAAACTACTGGGGGAACCTGACCATTGTGGGAGGGGCAGAGACACAGACTACTGGGGGAAATCTCACCATTGTGGGAGGGGCAGAGACACAGACTACTGGGGGGAAATCTCACCATTGTGGGAGGGGCAGAGACACAAACTACTGGAGGAAATCTCACCATTGTGGGAGGGGCAGAGACACAGACTACTGGGGGAAATCTCACCATTGTGGGAGGGGCAGAGACACAGACTACTGGAGGGAAATCTCACCATTGTGGGAGGGGCAGAGACACAAACTACTGGAGGGAAATCTCACCATTGTGGGAGGGGCAGAGACACAAACTACTGGAGGAAATCTGACCATTGTGGGAGGGGCAGAGACACAAACTACTGGAGGAAATCTGACCATTGTGGGAGGAGCAGAGACACAAACTACTGGGGGAAATCTCACCATTGTGGGAGGGGCAGAGACACTTTTTATGACACAATACTTTAGATCTGGAAGCGGTAACATGATCAGAATATGGAGCTGACACGGCGCCATCATTTTTGGGGAGTTTATTTTTTTCCTCTAAGGGAATTTCCTTTGCGGACCTGTAAAAGGTTCGGGGCTCCTGGGTTCTCGCGGCTCCTATAGGAAGCGTAGTGGGCAATGTTCCTGGGTCAGAGCGGCCTCCAGCAGTCGGCGGTCCCGGCGCCACAGTCGGCGGGGGATGGGCGGACAAAGCATGCTGTGAATGGGCAGGTTGAGCCAGTGCTAACCTCTCTCTGTCTGTCCGCCAATACCACCAAAAGCCCAAAGTACCTGCACCTGTACATAGGTGAATAGTTACCTGTATGGAGGAAATGTTTACCCGCTGCGTATATACTTACATGACGTGTCAGTGTTGATCCGCCTCACGTGGCGCCGCATGACTTGTTGGGTGATTTCATTTTGTATTTGTTTCCTTGTCTGTGGATGTCGGGAAGTGTTCTCCGCGGAAGGTTCCGTGTTCCCGCCGTCCATTGCTCGTTTGTCACCCTGATTGCTTCACCCGTAATCTGAAACTATATACAATGAGTCTTTTTCTGATCAGAGGCAACAAAATTTTGTCTTGCCATCTCGCCAATGAAAAGAACATTGAACAGGATCTGGCAATCCCGCCTGATGATAAATGTGTATAGAGAGC
>NW_017309274.1:72627-76958 GCF_000935625.1 Nanorana parkeri | reverse complement strand
CCAAGTGGCTGGAGCCCGTCACCCCTCTCTGGTCCCTTATATGGAGGCGCCTATTGCCATATATTAGATTCAAAAGCTTAAAGGAGAACTATGAGGTCAGTGATTCACTCCTCATAATCCGAGCCGACGTGTGACAATGAGACTGTCACAGGTCGGCTCAGTAGATCGTGAAGTGAGCGAACACATACCGGCGCTCGCTCACTTCTCAATCATCTCCCTGCAGAGAGTGGTGACTGTCACTCACGGCTCCCTGCATTGATTTCCCAGCGCTGACTGGCGGAACGGACGGGGGAGGGTACAGCTGGCTTTGCCTCTAGATAGGCAGAGCCAGCTGTTACTCACGGCTCCCTGCAGGGATTCCCCCCCTCCCAGCGCTGACTGGCGGAACGGACAGGGGAGGGGGTGGGTATAGCTGGCTTTGCCTCTAGATAGGCGGAGCCAGCTGTCAATAGGCAGGCTAATCGTTGCCGGCAATACTCCAAATTCAGTCATTACTTGCAGAGATCACATGAGAAATGGGCCACGAAGGTCTTTCCTATTGGACAATACTCGTTAATAGACAAGCCTGCTATGAAGGAGAGGGCCAGACATGTCAGTACCAGCAGACACCCATTGCTCCTTTCTCCTTGGTGGAAGGTAACACCTCCGATGCTTTCATTTGCTGACCAAGTAGGGAGAGAGATCACAGTAGGGAGGCCAACATGGCTGCCATGGAAGTAACGCTGGTCTTGGGTTGGTCAACCCACAATGATATGTAGAGAGGCAGCTGCCTATGTTTGGCCAACGTTGCTTCATGGGCGAGGAGGCTGAATGACACAGCTAAGCCCTCGTTCACACCTGAACGTCTTGTAGCGCGTTCTACGCTCGACGAACGCTCTACAAAACGCTCAAACATCTAAATCCCGTTGTATTCAATGGGTCTCGTTCCCACCTCGGCGTATTTCCGCCCGTCCCTAACGCGCTACAAAACGGCCCGCGCCTGAGAAGGTCCAGGTACTACTTTGGGCCGTTTTGTTGCGCGTTTCCATTGGGATACAGCCAAGTAGCCCTCGGAAACGCGCGTTTGTCGCGCGATTTTTTTTACCGTGAATCACGCGACAGACGCGCATATGCAATACGCCTAGGTGTGAACCAGGCCTAAGTGTGATGAGTGTGATGAGTTAGGATCCAGGCCTCCTCCAACACGAGGGAAGACAGACTTGCCACCATAAAGCAACCCGCTCGGTTTGTTGGCACGCTGGGTTCGTAGAGGAATGCCAGGCTCCAGCCCGCTCTGCCCACCTCAAAGTAAACAGATGGCATTACAGAGAATTTTATTGCCACCCTTGTGTCCATTATCTGACCAGTGATCATCCCAGTTTGGAGCATGCGGTTCGTGTGTCAGTTGTAACCCTTCTCATGTTAGCGGGGCCTGCGGCACGGGATGAGGCTCCGTGCTCCAGGCCCGCTGCAGGTTATCAGCATTGCATGCCATGTCACATGCCGCATGTTGTCTCTCTGTCTCTGTGTTCTCGTGTCCAGTCGCGTCAGTGAACTGCCTACGCTGAGCAGACAAAAAGCTTTTTTAGAAGGTGTTGCCTTGTATTTCCCTCTCTGTTCAGAAGTTCCATCCATCCACCTTCCTCTCCATCCCTCACCCCAGTCCCCTCAGAGATTCCACAAAAGGGGCCTTTTACTGCCATTGGGCCGGATGTATGGAGACACAACTAGCCGCGTTCTTCCACCAACCAGTCGGATTCCAGCGCTCGTATTCTAGGGAATGTTGGACCGGAAGGAAGAACCTTATTGGTTGCTTTGAGTAGCCAACGCTCTTCCTTGCCCCCAGTTCGTATTCAGCAGCCCCAGTGCCTACACATGTGGAAGCGGTCCCTTCCCCCAGAGCAATGGCAATTGTCCTGGTTGTATTTCTGGGCTGAATGTCCCCTCGTGGGCTTCCCAGCATGCACTGCGGCAGCACCAATGGATCGGGCTCCAGCGCTTCCCTGGAGAGGGAGTTGATGATGAGTTCATGATTCAGTCACCCATTCTCTTTCCTCCAGATGTTTCATGTATGAATGGTGTGCGTGGTGAGATGGAATCCCGGGCTCTATACTGGTCTATAGGCATCACCACTGATACTGTATGTGTCTCCTGCTCCATGTTCCTGTGTTATGTCCACCAGGAACCGCGTGTATAGACCTCTCTAACATCATGTGGGGATCCGTGATCTGCTCCGTCCACATCTCCAGGCTATGTACATGCATCTGGCTGGAGCCAAACCCCCGCGAGCACCGACACCTGAATTCACCTGCGCTGGAAGGGACGTTGGAGTCATCCCCATGTAGACATTGATACTCATAAGCCTTGTTTCTACATGTAACATACATGACGGCAGCCATGGTTTCTTCATCATACGTAGGATCCATTTTCTGCTTAGCGCAATGATTGTAAGCTACTTATGGGCCAACGTATCCCATCTCAGTGGTCATTGCAGAGGGTTCCTGACCGCACTGCTGGACACGGAGAGTGTGTATGGGACCTTGTCCAGGACGGTGAGTGCAAAGCAACAAAAGCAGAATGTACAAAGTCCAGATAGACCCGTGCGTCATGAAACGGCTCCCTTCATCAGGGCTAAACATACGACACAAAGGATAGTGATGAGAGTACAGCACTGAGTAGTATGTGAGTGGTATAGGATACGGAGTATAAATAGCTAGGCATTCTTACACTACGTCATGTAGGGATATACAGGATTAGGGGGAGGGGTACATATGGGGAGTTTCCTGCCTGCACTCGGCTTCCTCATTTTACATGGTATAGTCATTTACTATTTCACAGACAGCAGCTGGGGAAGGAGGAAGAGAGACACTGACTGATGCTGGGAGGGGAGTGGAGGAGGAGAGAGATACCAACAGGGGGGGTATAAGAGAGACACCAACAGGGGGGGGTATAAGTTTTTGGGATGGGGGTTGGAGGAGAAAGACACGACCAACGCTGGGGGGGAGGAGGAGAGTGACACTGACCGACGGGGGGTTGGAGGAGAGAGACACTGACCGATGAGGGGGGAGGCAGACATCGACCAATGCTGGGTGGGGGGCTAAGAGACACCAACCGACACTGGGGGGGAAAGAGGGGAGAGGCACCGTCCGACGCTGGGGTCACGCAAAAATTTCCTCTGCCGAAATGGGGTCACGGTCCCGATGAAGGGTCCGTACCCCCGAAACATGTGGGCTTTATCCAAGAAGCGTGTTGGCTTCATATGATACAAGATTCCTCATACAATCTGCTCTTGGTGTTTTCCTCCTCGCACGCCGCGTCTTTAATTGGCAGAAAGCCCAATAACGAGGTACTTGTCAAGCCAGAACCTGTTCTGTGTCCGTGGGTCACAGTGTGCAGCGATGCGGCCGCTCTGTCAGCCAATAATCGCGCTGCCTTCTGCTTACATTATCGAACCGGAGACACCGCGACGTTCTCGTATTATTCGGACTGTCAGCATCCGAGAAGAGCGGCATCAGAAAACACATAAAACAGCCCGGAGGCAGAAACATGGAGCTCGGTGGGGATCACTGAACCATTGCAAATCCCTATTTGTCATCGGTAGGAGATGTGTCGCCGTGGCAGCGGTGTCCTTGGTTGGCTTCTGTGGGCCGGTCAGGTGCTGCGGGAGAAGGAAGCCTGCGCTGACAATACAGCCTCCAGGTGTACACAGCAGTGGGGATTTGTCTTCATGGAATGAGCAGAGACGCCGCCGGACTACGGGGATGAAGTATTACAAAGAAGTGTATGTGGCCAATATGGACGTCTCTGATCCGATTGCTGTGTACGCACACATGGATGTGACAAAACTGCCCTGCCTGCTGGAAAATCACTCGCTGTTCTGATTCCTCATAGAAGATTGAATGATCCTGTTACGGCTGATGCAGAGAATCAAATACTACCCGATGCAGGGCCTTGGAATGGAGGGCAGACCTCCGGGAGGGGAGGGGGGGCAATGTTCTAAGGCCTCAATCACACGGCATTAAGAACATGAACATAGCTGGAGAGGGGAGTTATGGAGGACAGAAGAACACGAGAGACTCCAATGGTGTGTGGTACCTGCAATGCAAAAAAAAATCAATTGTTGGGGTAAGCTACCTCAGCACTCCATCTGGGATGAAACTACAAACCCCATGCTGCCTCTTGTAGCTTCACCACAGCTGAAGTTCCAGAGCTGCCTACCCCCGGATGAGATGTGAGAGGATGTTGGCTACCCGGAGGAATCTACAAAGGAGAAGCTCACACCTGGAGAACATGTCTACCTCCACACAGACCACCGCCTATGCTGTAAGGACAAGTCCAGGACATGGCAAAAC
>NW_017309274.1:71787-72606 GCF_000935625.1 Nanorana parkeri | reverse complement strand
TAGAATCCTAGTGCCTGAGGACGGGACCGCATGGTCTGGAAACGTCGCTAAGGAGATGTGTGTTATCTCAGTCAATAAACAGCATTGACTTTAATATCATGGAGTGCGAGTGACTACTTCCATCTATCAGCTGAAGGGTGTGATGGGTCACGCTCATCATGGGTCCAATACACGGAAAATCAGTCAGTAGGACTCTTTACACCCGCTCGTAGATTTACCTAGAACCTTGCGTGGCCCCATGATAATTGTGGACACCCCTCAGTGGGAACCTCCACCACATCCGTTCAAGCTGCATTGTGAAGCATTGGTAGCACCGGAAGTCAGTCTATTGAAGGTGGAGGTCCACGTAGTGTAGGTCAGCTCCATGCCCAGCCTCAATGGCCACCCATAGACATCACCACGCAACCATCGACTTTCCCCATCACTGACCAGAGGTACACAGAGCTTCCTCCGCACGGCGCTGACCCATCAAACGCGGAGGAAAGTCTATTTCATTGGACAAGAAATGTCCGCGCGGTTCAGCCAGTTCATTTAGAGGGGAAGACAGGACTTGGCGTCGGGAAATTGCTTCCATTTGACTTCAAGCAGCTTGTAAAACACACTGTGAAGAATCGGAGCCCGCGGCACATCTGGCTGACACAGGCGGCTGTTTGAAGATGAAAGTCCCGAGTGTTAAATGGAAGCGGTTCCCGCGCCGGCACCACGGAAAGTAAAGAGCCGAGATTTTCATACAGCGGCTTGGAAGACCATTCTGCTAATTGAGATGTTGTTGGTTTTTTTTGGTGGGGGGGGGGAGGAGGCGATAAGCTGGCGGGTGGG
>NW_017309274.1:67262-70604 GCF_000935625.1 Nanorana parkeri | reverse complement strand
GAGGCAAGAAGCTGGCGAGTGGGGGAGGAGGAGGCAAGAAGCTGGCGGGTGGGGGAGGAGGAGGCAAGAAGCTACGCATGAAGAAAGTTCACGTTGACTTCAAACCCGTAGAAATCCTTTCATTTGTTGTGTCCCAGATTTCAGGCCACGCCGGAGAGTTAATTGGGCTTTTCAAGCCTTCCACTAAACGCACTGTCGCCGGTCCTTTCTTCTTTCCAACGTCTCCGTCTTTGTGTGTCCTGAGTGGGTCGGTACGGCTATTAAATATGCATTCTTTACGCACAACAACTAAATCAAAGCACTTATGGATTTTCCTCATTAAGAATCCGGCTAATTAATCAATTCAAAGCCGTTTTTAAAAAAAAAACCCGTCCAAGGAAAATAAATGAGAAAAGCTCTCGGTGTATTCTTCATGTTCACCTCAAATTGCCTTTCCCTTTGATAGGAAGACATATTTGTATAGCATGAGATGTAAGGCCTGCATGCGTTGGACGCGGCGCCCGTGGCAAGGAGCGGTGCGCATTCATCTACAGAGCAACCCCCCACATCTGTGAAGAACTCGCACGGAGCTTACACTTCATTACGGCCCGTACAGATATTTGGAGTATTGTCCCCCTGCCACCCGGGGTGACTTTACCCCAATTCCACTAACAGAGTTCTAGCCGACCTATGACAATGAGACTGTCACAGGTCGGCTCAGTAGATCGGGAGGTGAGAGAACACATACCGGCGTTCGCTCACTTCTCGATCCTGTCACAGCTCTCTGCCGTGACAGGGGAGGGGCTGGTCACATCCAAGGGTCACCATACATGGCACAATCCGGCCGTACAGCCAACTGTGGATTCACCAACATGATGGACTGTAAGGACCTGTGTAATGTAAATGAATTTAGAACCAATCAGGAAGGTTCTTGGTAGAAGATCGTACAATCGGATTGCAATGCGTTTAGTGAATCTCAATCCCGTTGTCTCTGGAGACGGATTCCTTGCGCAGTTCCTCGCAGCCAGCTGGTCATGTCATGGATGTGAAGGAACATTGGATTGGTTGCCATGGTCAGCACAGAATTGCTCTCCTCCGGGAGTTTGGATGATTCTATGCTGAGATCCGGGCTGCGTGCGTGCCGTGTGAATGGTTAACGGGCAGGAGGAGGAATGTGACGTCTCAATATCCGTGGAATGTGCACTGCACGGCATCCCATTGTTTAAAATTAGCCACTGACCCAGATTGCATGAGGGAGCCCTGAGGGGACATCTCAGGATGGAGACGCCGCAGGTAACGTGCTCACTGACATTGTGTGGAGGAGGGAGACGTCCTCAGATTATGGCTGTGTCTCCTCTGCGCACCATTTGTGGAATCTCTGACAGCCCCCCCCAGTGACAAAGGAGCTGACACTCTACTGAGAACGTATTAAAGATGCTGAAGCTCCAATATGGGGAATCTCAGTATCTCTGGTGCTCTGTAATGGTCAAAATAAACAGCAATCTGACATCTGAGCGCCGTGTGGAGAGCCCACTTCCTGCCTCTCGATAACCACTTCCTGCACCCCCAAAAAGAACCTCTAGACTGCAGCAGTTGACATGGTGCTGGGTTGGCTGGTGAGCTGATGGCCCGGGACATGCTGCAGTTTTGCTGGGTTCCCAGAACGACATCTGCGGATCACTTTGAGGCTTTGCATTCAATTCCTCAAACCCAGAAATGAACCCCAAATGATCTAAACAGGTCAAATCTCCAATAAAAGAATGAGTCCACTGAGAGCCGGCTGTGATTGGGTTGCCGCACTGATATTGTGGACGTATTGCAGGAGCCCCAATGCCCGTGGCCGGCACGCCGGTTTTGTGTCCGATATAAGACCTAAATACCCGAGTGCCCCTGCAAAATTCTGATCCCAGCTCGGCAGCGGCTGGTACCCCAGCGTCAGGGGGTATCTGCAGATTGTAGGTGTTCATCCAGCCGGTTTGGTGCGCCCCTTTTGGGCCCAGTATTTGGGGGGACCCCTCGGCTGCCTATAGGACAATGCCGGTGCACCCGGAGCGCGTTGCTGGTGGTGAGAGTATGGGGGGGCGTGCAGTCCGCAAGCGAGGTCTCTGAGCAGCGCAGAGCTGTGCAGCTTTTCTGAGCAGCTCCGTAACAGACCATCAAGCAGCCGGATTATAGGATTACAGAGCATTAGATGAACTGTCAGCACCACAGTGTATATCAGACATTCTCCGCAGAGGTGGCAGCTACTAAACCCCGGCCATATAATCCTTCCCACCCAGAATCTGGCGGCAGGCAGTACGTGGGCTGCTCTAAGTGGCGCCGGAGAAAGCGGCTCAATTAACACCCAGCCACTTTGCAGACGATGAATAGCGAGACTTTGGGGCTTTCTTAGTAAGTGCGCAGATCACCGATGTGCAGCGATCCGCGGCACAGAACGTTCCAGGACCCGACGCTCGCCGCGGGTGACTCAAAACACATCTTTAGCTTATTAAGAAAACGCCAAAAGCGCGCGGACAGTAGGGAAACGCTGCTTTCAGTCACTTACCTCTTCTCTTTCCTTGCTGCTCCCCCCTCCCCCCGAGCTTGCTGGAGTTTTATTCTTTATTTCTTGTATACTTTCCCTAAATGCAACTTTAAGCATGCGTCAACATCCTGCCGCCAACAACTGACCCACTGTCGATATAAACCAATATATTTTCAGTTTTTTTTGTCATGCACAAACAGACAGCACCTCAGTGTGACTCATAACCCCCTCCCCCCATGGTGTGGATTCCATGACTAAGACATTAAAAAAAAAAAGGTGCAACCTACATTTCACACATCTGATCCTTAACTCTGATTGGTCAGACGAGCCACCGCGTCAGCGTAGAGTCATTGCTGGATATAGCGATGCAAATGTGCGGTAACCCAGAGCAACCGGGTCAGTGAAGGATTCGCGCCGGTTGCTATAGGTAACTGCACATGGTGCAGCCCCAGATAGACCGACGCACCTCCAAGAGTTAGGTTGCACTGAACACAACATGCCCATAATAAGCGACACAAAAGTGATTGGAGATTGGCAGGTGGACAAGCTCCGCACCGACGCAGTCTGTGTGTGCATTCCTTATGTTCTGGCATCAAAGGACTCAATTTCTCCCTTGTGAGATGAGAATGTTCTCCCCCCTCCCCCCCCTCGTGTGGTTTTGATCTGTCGGTGTAACTCTTCTCCAATATAATGTCCTTTATCTGATGCTTTGGTTTGTTTCACAAGTCCCGCCCCTTTCCTGCTTCTAAATTGAGCTGCGGAAATACGCATTCTACGAAGGAACAACTTTAGCTGCGTCAGTGATCCGCACCGTGTAAGGACCGCGGTGGGCGTGTCAA
>NW_017309274.1:66863-67164 GCF_000935625.1 Nanorana parkeri | reverse complement strand
TGACGAAGAAGTTGCAGTTTAGGGTTTGTAATATCTGTCAGTGTTTAGACTTTGCTTTTTCTTTTTCTTGATGGGCATGCAAATGTTCATTTTGTTTTGTTTTTTTCTTTTAATTTTTTTTTGTTCTGTATATTGCCTGTCCCTTCCTTACAGCCAGAAGCTCAAAAGCTGCTAGATCACTACGTAACGCCTTATCATGGACATGGCAACTGACTCACACCCTCGGCCTACTCATTCTCATCCAATGTCTAGTGTCCTCATAGATTTGACCTCTCCCGGTACCCTTACTTCTTGCCCCCCC
>NW_017309274.1:64903-66704 GCF_000935625.1 Nanorana parkeri | reverse complement strand
ACCCTCTTTATTACATACATTAGATGTTTGTATTATTTCCCTCCCCAAAAAAAAATAATCCAATCAGCTCCTTATAGATAAGACAATTTTATATTCCGTTCTAGTACGATTAGCTGCAAAAATCTCCCCAACAAAAAAAGGAACAACGAGATTTAGTTGGCTTTCCTCCATTTTAGTCTTTTTTTTTTTAATGTATCTATAAAGATCAAATTATTTAAAAAAACAAAACAAAGAGGAAGCTACACAGAGAGTTTGAGCCACAGAGAAAAGAGCCGCGTGTGATCAGGTTCCGGTGCAGGAGTTTTCTCTTTGTGTTTTTGTGCCGTCCTGTGTTTGTCACCTTACTCGTGTCATTTGTCTTTATACGAAACAATTATAGCCAAATCATGACTCCAGGTTACAACTGGAAATCATCGTTTTTGGTTCAAGTATTAGAGAAAAAAACAAAAAACTGAGAAGAATGTATCCATGTGACATTCTTATACAACTTTGTTCTGTAAACTTTTTTTTTTTTACATGCCAAAAAACATGCGGGCAATATGTGGATGTAAGTCTCCGGCACAGTAACGTACTCGTTTTTTTTACTTCTGATCTTCCATTTTTTTGTCCCGTGGTATTTTTGGTTCTCATTTTTATATTCTTTGGTTGGGGAACTTTCATTTTCCTTCTTTTTAGTTTCTACTTCGTTTCTTAAGTTACATTTTTGTTTCCAAGCTTTTGCACTTATAATTTCTTTGTGGTATTTCGTGATTCAGATATTTGATTTATTTTGCATTTGCTGTGCTTTTATTTTCGGTGATTTTCTTTTTCTGTTGAAGTTTTCATCATTTTCGGGTGGGGGGACTTTTCTTCATTGTGTCATTATTTTGGTTTTATGGTCCATGCCAAAAGAAATATAAGATACATTGATCTTTTTAGACAGGAAATATTAATGTAGATTCTATTTAGGAGATGCTTTAGATGAGGACAATGTAGGTAGATCATCGATGTATTACTACATCTGAGGAGGAGGGGAACACAAGGACAGGACACAATGTAGGTAGATCATCTATGTATTACTCCAGCTGAGGGCTGAGGAGGGGAACACAAGGACAGGACACAATGTAGGTAGATCATCTATGTATTACTCCAGCTGAGGGCTGAGGAGGGGAACACAAGGACTGGCCCCATGTAGATAGATCATCTATGTATTACTCCAGCTGAGGACGAGGAGGAGAACACAAGGACAGGACACAATGTAGGTAGATCATCTATGTATTACTCCAGCTGAGGGCTGAGGAGGGGAACACAAGGACAGGACACAATGTAGATAGATCATCGTTGTATTACTCCAGCTGAGGGCTGAGGAGGGGAACACAAGGACAGGCCCCATGTAGATAGATCATCTATGTATTACTCCAGCTGAGGACGAGGAGGAGAACACAAGGACAGGACACAATGTAGGTAGATCATCTATGTATTACTCCAGCTGAGGGCTGAGGAGGGGAACACAAGGACAGGACACAATGTAGATAGATCATCGTTGTATTACTCCAGCTGAGGGCTGAGGAGGGGAACACAAGGACAGGACACAATGTAGGTAGATCATCTATGTATTACTCCAGCTGAGGACGAGGAGGAGAACACAAGGACAGGACACAATGTAGGTAGATCATCTATGTATTACTCCAGTTGAGGACGAGGAGGGGAACACAAGGACAGGACACAATGTAGATAGATCATCTATGTATTACTCCAGCTGAGGACGAGGAGGAGAACACAAGGACAGGACACAATGTAGGTAGATCATCTATGTATTACT
>NW_017309274.1:59066-64761 GCF_000935625.1 Nanorana parkeri | reverse complement strand
CTCTTTATTACATACATTAGATGTTTGTATTATTTCCCTCCCCAAAAAAAAATAATCCAATCAGCTCCTTATAGATAAGACAATTTTATATTCCGTTCTAGTACGATTAGCTGCAAAAATCTCCCCAACAAAAAAAGGAACAACGAGATTTAGTTGGCTTTCCTCCATTTTAGTCTTTTTTTTTTTAATGTATCTATAAAGATCAAATTATTTAAAAAAACAAAACAAAGAGGAAGCTACACAGAGAGTTTGAGCCACAGAGAAAAGAGCCGCGTGTGATCAGGTTCCGGTGCAGGAGTTTTCTCTTTGTGTTTTTGTGCCGTCCTGTGTTTGTCACCTTACTCGTGTCATTTGTCTTTATACGAAACAATTATAGCCAAATCATGACTCCAGGTTACAACTGGAAATCATCGTTTTTGGTTCAAGTATTAGAGAAAAAAACAAAAAACTGAGAAGAATGTATCCATGTGACATTCTTATACAACTTTGTTCTGTAAACTTTTTTTTTTTTACATGCCAAAAAACATGCGGGCAATATGTGGATGTAAGTCTCCGGCACAGTAACGTACTCGTTTTTTTTACTTCTGATCTTCCATTTTTTTGTCCCGTGGTATTTTTGGTTCTCATTTTTATATTCTTTGGTTGGGGAACTTTCATTTTCCTTCTTTTTAGTTTCTACTTCGTTTCTTAAGTTACATTTTTGTTTCCAAGCTTTTGCACTTATAATTTCTTTGTGGTATTTCGTGATTCAGATATTTGATTTATTTTGCATTTGCTGTGCTTTTATTTTCGGTGATTTTCTTTTTCTGTTGAAGTTTTCATCATTTTCGGGTGGGGGGACTTTTCTTCATTGTGTCATTATTTTGGTTTTATGGTCCATGCCAAAAGAAATATAAGATACATTGATCTTTTTAGACAGGAAATATTAATGTAGATTCTATTTAGGAGATGCTTTAGATGAGGACAATGTAGGTAGATCATCGATGTATTACTACATCTGAGGAGGAGGGGAACACAAGGACAGGACACAATGTAGGTAGATCATCTATGTATTACTCCAGCTGAGGGCTGAGGAGGGGAACACAAGGACAGGACACAATGTAGGTAGATCATCTATGTATTACTCCAGCTGAGGGCTGAGGAGGGGAACACAAGGACAGGCCCCATGTAGATAGATCATCTATGTATTACTCCAGCTGAGGACGAGGAGGAGAACACAAGGACAGGACACAATGTAGGTAGATCATCTATGTATTACTCCAGCTGAGGGCTGAGGAGGGGAACACAAGGACAGGACACAATGTAGATAGATCATCGTTGTATTACTCCAGCTGAGGGCTGAGGAGGGGAACACAAGGACAGGACACAATGTAGGTAGATCATCTATGTATTACTCCAGCTGAGGACGAGGAGGAGAACACAAGGACAGGACACAATGTAGGTAGATCATCTATGTATTACTCCAGTTGAGGACGAGGAGGGGAACACAAGGACAGGACACAATGTAGATAGATCATCGTTGTATTACTCCAGCTGAGGACGAGGAGGAGAACACAAGGACAGGACACAATGTAGGTAGATCATCTATGTATTACTACATCTGAGGACGAGGAGAACACAAGGACAGGACACAATGTAGATAGATCATCGTTGTATTACTCCAGCTGAGGACGAGGAGGAGAACACAAGGACAGGACACAATGTAGGTAGATCATCGTTGTATTACTACATCTGAGGAGGAGAAAACAAGGACGGGACGCAATCTGCACTATACCATACACTTGACTTGACATACACGTTCTTAGTTGGGTCATTGTTGAGGAACTCCAGGGAGCACCTATTTTCTCAGTGTGGTGCGGAAACTTAACATGGCTTTTCCTAAAAAAAGCAAACATGCCTAGAATCAGGTCAGGTGGAAGTAGCGAGACATTTGAAAGAGAAAGGAAAGGGCTTAGGGTATTTGAGTAGAAGTAAGTGCTAGCCAAGACTCGTGTATATAAAGGAGGCTAAATAATAATAAGTGTAGGAGAGATAAAGGCATCAGACCATTATTCATCCATGCATGCTTGAATGTATTTGTGATGACGATGACTAATTATGTGTTTTCTCTCTCCCCCTTCTTCTTCTTCTTCTTGTGTTTTTCTTCCTCATTCTAGGAGGTGAATTAGTTATACCAGTGTTAGTAGAGGATCCTTTAGATACCCCTTCAATAGCTACACGTACACCTTCCATCACTCTCCCCCCTACCTTCCGACCACTCCTCACCATATTTGAGACCACCAAAGATTCCCTGTCTGTGACCCCTGAGGCGGGGTTACCTTGCTTGTCGGACCAAGGCAGCGATGGTTGTGATGATGATGATGATGATGGCTTGGTGATATCGGGGTATGGCTCAGGGGAAACCTTTGACTCTAACTTGCCCCCTACCGATGACGAAGATTTTTACACCACCCTCTCCTTGGTAACAGATAAGAGCCTTTCCACATCATTCTTCGATGGTGGCTTCAAATCACAGGCGCCCAAATGGGGATCAAAGGACTTTAGACCTAACAAAGCCTCCGAACCTGGTAGGACTTCTACCACAAGTTTGCCCCCTGAGCTGATACGCTCCACGTCTTCATCTGGGATGGTGCCCATGGTGCCAGCCGGCAAAATGAATAACCATGAGCTCAAACCCCAGCCCGATATAGTCTTGCTACCGTTGCCCACTGCCTACGAGCTAGACAGCACAAAGCTCAGGAGTCCGCTAATAACATCCCCCATGTTCCGTAATGTGCCCACAGCAAACCCTACGATGCCGGGAAGCAGACGGGTCCCGGGGGCTTCTGAGGTGGTCCGGGAGTCCAGCAGCACGACGGGAATGGTCGTCGGCATTGTTGCGGCCGCTGCTCTCTGCATCCTGATTCTCCTGTATGCCATGTACAAGTACAGAAACAGGGACGAGGGGTCCTACCAGGTGGACGAGACAAGGAATTACATCAGCAACTCCGCTCAGAGCAACGGGGCCCTTGTCAAAGAGAAACAGCATAGCTCGAAAAGTGGCCACAAGAAGCAGAAAAACAAGGACAAGGAGTATTATGTGTAAAAAATAACAGCGAGTATTCATATCTATGTAATCAAAGCAAATACAGATGTGAACTGACAAAAGAAAAACTCAATCAGCAACGGCAAAGTGTACATTGCCATTGATGTGTAGAAATATAAATTATGTAAAGGGTAGAAGCAGCGGTGTCACCAGTGAAAGCTGCGGCAGTAGCATCAGCCTATGACATACAGAGAGCTGCTACCATTCTACCCAAGCTGGACAAAGCTAACTTTCTGCTCAACTGTAATATAAAGCACACTTACTCTTCTGTTTGCCGGGGACGGCAAAGTCAAAACATGAAAACCATGCACACAGACCAACCGACCGACCAACCGGAAAGTCTAGTGACCTCCAGCTAGCAGTTGTAGGGCTCTCTTCTCCATCTGTGTGGACCCAGCTCAGAGCCCCTGTGATCACTAACACCCTGAGAGAGCCTTAAAATAACTAAAGTGACACAACTAAAAAGACTCGTATGTTATTTATTTCATTTTTATGTTTCTGGGAGCTTCACTTACTTTATTTTCTTGTATTTTTTTTTTCCAAAGTCCTCCCATCTTTATTTATAATGAAAAAACAAACAAAAAAAAAAAACACCACATGGCCAAAACGCAGCCATGTACAGCCAAGGAACTGTAAACTTCATGTACAACAGCAGCCGTGTGCGAGCGTGTGCCTGTGTGTGGAATGTCTGTGGATGAAGATTGTTGCCATATAGAGAAATCACAGCGTGTTCTCTCTTCATATCAGGTTGTGGTGTCTATAGAACATATCGTTTTCAGTACATTGAACCTAAAAAAAACAAACTATTGTCGGAAAAGAAGGATCGGCGAGGGTTGGGTCTGTTGTGAGATCTGGCCCGCGTCTTTACTCACATAGAACTCTCACAAGGCTGAACGCGCCAATGTGAAAAGGGACGCCGCCGTCCTGACTGGTTACAGCCAAACAACATCCGTAAAAAGGAGCCGGAAAAGTCAAGAAAAGGGAGAAAAGAAAAATTGAGCATTAAAAAAAAACAAAAAACAAAACTTCCACAAAAGGGAAGAATGTCGGAGAGTTTCTTTTGCGTTCTGGTTTTGTGACTTCCTGCGATGCATGCAAAAAATAAAACATGAAAAACTGCTCACAGAATTGGTATTAGCGGTGGAAGAGAAGAAGTGTGAGAGATGTGTGGAGGAGGGAGTACCCGTGTTGTTGTTGGATGTGAATTTTACCCACTCTGCCTTTATTCCAGGACTCCGGACAGGTGAAGATGCTTTCGCAGATGAATTTAACAAAGAAAAATAATTTTATTACGAGTAGAATCTATATATATATACATATATAAATATGCAGAGATATTTATCAATGACTGGTATTTGTTTATTGGTGATAAGAGGATTGTGTTTTATTGGGAAATGTTGTCATTAACCCCCTCCCCGCCGGTTTTGTCTTCCGGGGCGAGCAATCAAGAAGAGTCGATGATTGGCGCCTTTGCAATATTATAATAGGAAGCGAGTCTGGCAATGGTATATGTTCATCGGGCCCGTAGCCGGGGGCGGCGAACGCTTCCGTTGTATTTCTGTATAACGTCTATAGAATGTATGGAGCCCCGGGAAACGGCACCCAGCAAATAGCTTTGTTTTCTCTTCAATTCAGAATGCACTTTAATTAAAAATGAACATTTAGAAACCTTCTGAGGACGATTGGCCCTCAGCCGACAGGAGGCCAGGCCTCCAGAGATCTCCGAGAAGCCACTGAACCCGACGCGCGGCCGCTTTAGGGTTCCTCAGTCCGGCCGCAATATGGCTGCTAAATAGCTCACAAGACAATTTGTGCCTTTTGTACCAAAATTATAAAAAAAAGTGAGCGCACCTTGGGCGCCACCAAGCAGCGACTTTCACCCTGTGCGCTCTTGAAGGGGTTAATGACAAGGTATCAGATTAACCCTTTTACCTCCCGGCGGTATGCATGGTGGTGCCAATGAGAAGTGTCATTTCCAGTTACCGGTGAGGACGGTGCAGGGCCGGTGTCCTCTATGAAAGCACAAGGACTGGCAGGTGGCGGGGGGCACCTTTGACCATTGCTGGGGTCTCCAGTCCTCCTGCCAGCCCCCCCCCCGGGGAACAATACACTAGAAGAGCCTGTGAAGGAGGTAAAGGGGCTAATGGTGCCGGGTGTGAAACGATGAAAGGATATTTCTATTTAAAAACAAATGTGTATTTTTGCTTTTCTGCTGTGATCTACATTCCTGTAACTTGTGTGGCCGGTACATGTGTAAGGAACGTTGCAGCGCCGGGGCTCTCCGGCTCAGCTATATATATATATATATGGTATAGTGGCTGGTGCTGTGTATGTAGTTCAGCTCTCATGTTTTTGTGCCACGCTCCAGGAAGATGTCTTCCCGTCACCGATGAAGGAGCTGCCCGGGTGTGTATCGGTGAGATGCATCCGCAGTGACATCTCCAGGAAGCCATAGGCAGTCACACAGAGCCGCAATGAGGTGACGCGACGCCATCTCAGGCTCCGTGATAATATAAAGAGTGTTATCTGGATTCCTTAAGATATGAAGCGTGAGGACGCGTTCCGCCAGGAATAACCCGCCACCTCCTACGCCCTCAGCGCTGTAGTACA
>NW_017309274.1:52223-58933 GCF_000935625.1 Nanorana parkeri | reverse complement strand
CCGCCGCGTAAGTAAAGGAGGGGGGGGGGGGGGTACTGGAAGTCCTCTCTACTTCCTAGTACAATACATACAGCTGCACCATCTACAGCAGAGATAGGAAACCTCGGGCACTCCGGCTGTTGTGAAACTACAAATCCCATGAGGCACTGGAAGACTGACAGCCGCAGGCATGGATCTCAGAGCCCGCGTTCTGATGGGATTCGTTGTTTGACCAAAGTGTGGGGTGCCAAGGTTGCCCATCCTTATCTACAGCTTCCTCCCACCACTGGAGGTAAATATCTCTTCCCATGGGACAGATGGGGAACCCAACCTGAAACCTGGTTCCGGTACCACTGCTGGTTCCATTGAACCTCTCTGGAAGTTTTGGGGCTAAATATGAATTTACAGCTTGTATTCCTTTGATTAGACCCGCGCGGAGTGATGAGGTCAGCTGCCCATTCTGCAGACAATCCCAGTATTGGTTTTAGTCCGTTTACATTATGTAGATCAGCTTTATCTAAGGGAGGCCATAGACCAGGGGTGGGCAACCTCGGCACGTGGGCTGGGGTGAAACTACAAATGCCATCATGCCTGTAGCTGCCAGAGTCTTGCAGAGGCCTGTAGTTCCACAACAGCTGACGTGCCAAGGTTGCCTGCCCCTGCCATAGACAAGAATTACCTTCCATGGTTCATAACTTTGCATTGCCTACAGCTAGAGGCCCTTTCTGGACCTTCTTCAATGAGAAACCTCCAACTGCTGGAGGGGCTCATTATATCTTATGGAGATTTAAAGTGACACTAACTCAGGAGATAAATCTTAAAACTCCATCCGAGTCCCCGAACTATGAACACCAATGTATCTTATATGTAGATCCTCCGATCATCTCTGACACCGTCCTTCCTTCTGGAGGGTGACTACGTCTGGTTCCCATGGTCCCTGTGTGTGTTGTAGTCACCGCTCCAAGGTCCTCCCGCCCCCGGGATGGACTACAATCTCCATACAAATCAGTAAACTAAACCAGAGATTGTAGTCCATCCCGGGGGCGGGAGGACCTTGGAGCGGTGACTACAACACACACAGGGACCATGGGAACCAGACGTAGTCACCCTCCAGAAGGAAGGACAGTGTCAGAGATGATTGGAGGATCTCCAGCCGAGTGACACACACATAACAGACATTGGTGTTCAGCGTTCAGGGACTCGGAGGGATTTTTACTAGGGATACACCGATACCATTTTTTCCAAACCCAGTACGAATGCCGATACTTTTCCTCAAGTACCAATTACTGATCCCTTTTGCTTAGTGTCATGTGACAGTTTTTCTAAAACGATAGACTAATGATTTTAGGACAGTGGTGGAGTGCCAGCAATACATTATACAGCAATGCAGAATAACATGAAGCTACATACCCTGGGTTGCTCACCAGGGCTGTGCGGCATCTCAGGAGGCTGTGCGGCATCTCAGGAGGCTGTGCGGCATCTCAAGAGGCTGTGCGGCATCTCAGGAGGCTGTGCAGGGTCTCACAGGGGCTGTGCGGCATCTCAGGAGGCTGTGCGGCATCTCAGGAGGCTGTGCGGCATCTCAGGAGGCTGTGCGGCATCTCAGGAGGCTGTGCAGGGTCTCACTGGGGCTGTGCGCAGTCCTCATCAGCGCTGTACAGATGGGTGCGGGTCTCATCAGGGCTGTGCAGGCGGCGGGGAGGAGATGTTCAGCCGGCCGGCACTGTGAGCAAGTGCCGCAAGGTCCCCAGCAAGCACAGGCATTTACGGCAGCTGCTAGTGTTTAAAATGTTAAAGCGCCAGTATCGGGGCATTTTCACGAGTACGGTTATCAGCATCGGCACTGATACTGGTATAAGTACATCCTTAAAAGGAGAATTATGAGGGGGAGGGGCTTGTCACTTCTCCTCATAGTTGGGGGCGACGTGTGACAATGAGACTGTCACAGGTCGGCTCAGTAGATCGGGAGGTGAGAGAACACATACCGGCGTTCGCTCACTTCTCGATCCTGTGCCAGCAGAGAGCCGTGACAGGGGAGGGGCTGGATTCCCCCCACTCCGATCCTCCAGCGCTGACTGGCGGAACGGACGGGGGAGGGGGCGGGTACAGCTGGCTCTGCCTCTAGATAGGAGGAGCCAGCTGTCACTCACGCAGCTGGGCGAATCCAGACATAATTGTCGGGATTCGCTGCGGCGTCTCAGTATACTGCGAGCTGTAGCTCCCTATATACTGAGCCGAGGGTGACGCTAGTTTGTGGCCCCCCCCCCCGACCCTGAGGAGAACTATGGGGAAAAGCCTTAACCTCGTAGTTCTCCTTTAAGATTGAACTCCTGAGTTTACTGTCACTTTGAACATAGTACTAATCTTGGAGTGACCATTGGGGAGAAATTGCCATCGATGGTCTTCCTCAGTAAGCCTCCATGTTTTGGTTCTTCTATACAGATATCAGAGCTCAGCTCCTCGTTGAGGCAGCAACTCGATCATTCCCAGAAAGAAAAGCCTCCCATTCACTAAAGATTTGTAGGAGGAAAAATGCTGAAAATGGACGCAGAGATGATAAAACATCTGACAAGTTCTGGAACGATGACGTATGTTTGTCATATCCGGGACTGGGTGCCGATGGCTAGCAATGGCCCGACACTAGTAAGGGGCAGCTCTATATAAGAATCACCAACACTGAAGATAACTTGTTCCATTTCTTTACACCTCTGAGGCTTCCTCCATTCTTAAAGAGAACCCTAAAGTATTTGTGGCCAGGTGATCAGTAGGGTTAGCCTGACCCAGGTGGTAAGGGGGGTTAGGGTTAGCCTGGCCAAGGTCAGGAGGGTTAGCCTGTCCCAGGTGGTTAGGGGGATAGTGTTAGCCTGGCCAAGGTCCAGAGTGTTAGCCTGACCCAGGTGGTTAGGGGGATAGTGTTAGCCTGGCCAAGGTCAGGAGGGTCAGCCTGACCCAGGTGATGAGGATCAGGAGGGTTAGGGTTAGCCTGACCCAGGTGGTAAGGAGGGTTAGGGTTAGCCTGGCCCAGGTGGTAAGGGGGGTTAGGGTTAGCCTGGCCCAGGTGGTAAGGGCGGTTAGGGTTAGCCTGACCCAGGTGGTAAGGGCGGTTAGGGTTAGCCTGGCCCAGGTCATGAGGGACTGCAGGGTTAGCCTGGCCCAGGTGGTAAGGAGGGTTAGGGTTAGGCTGGCCCAGGTGATGAGGAGGGTTAGGGTTAGCCTGGCCCAGGTGATGAGGAGGGTTAGGGTTAGCCTGGCCCAGGTGATGAGGAGGGTTAGGGTTAGCCTGGCCCAGGTGATGAGGAGGGTTAGGGTTAGCCTGGCCCAGGTGATGAGGAGGGTTAGGGTTAGCCTGGCCCAGGTGATGAGGAGGGTTAGGGTTAGCCTGGCCCAGGTGATGAGGAGGGTTAGGGTTAGCCTGGCCCAGGTGATGAGGAGGGTTAGGGTTAGCCTGGCCCAGGTGATGAGGAGGGTTAGGGTTAGCCTGGCCCAGGTGATGAGGAGGGTTAGGGTTAGCCTGGCCCAGGTGATGAGGAGGGTTAGGGTTAGCCTGGCCCAGGTGATGAGGAGGGTTAGGGTTAGCCTGGCCCAGGTGAAGAGGAGGGTTTGGGTTAGGCTGGCCCAGGTGATGAGGAGGGTTAGGGTTAGCCTGGCCCAGGCGGTAAGGAGGGTTAGGGTTAGCCTGGCCCAGGTGAAGAGGAGGGTTTGGGTTAGGCTGGCCCAGGTGATGAGGAGGGTTAGGGTTAGCCTGGCCCAGGTGGTAAGGAGGGTTAGGGTTAGGCTGGCCCAGGTGATGAGGAGGGTTAGGGTTAGCCTGGCCCAGGTGATGAGGAGGGTTAGGGTTAGGCTGGCCCAGGTGATGAGGAGGGTTAGGGTTAGCCTGGCCCAGGTGGTAAGGAGGGTTAGGGTTAGGCTGGCCCAGGTGATGAGGGTCATGAGTTACATTGACCAGAGGGAAGCCATCTTTCTTCCAGAGCTTTTATGTGTCTTCTGCACCCACGGGGTCCCTCTGCTGCGTTCCTTATCATGTATGGGCGAGTTACGTCATGTTAATGGGGCAAATTATTGAAAACTGTGTCACTGAGAAAAACTGTACCGTGTTATAATAATACGCTGAATGGAAGATTGTGGACCTGATCAGTCTTCGTTATGGCTTCCCTTCAGCAGCCGGTCCCCAATATACCTCAGACTGTACGAATAATAACATAAAAAGCATCTCGGATGGCAGGCAGGTCCACCCGGGGAAATCCACAATCCCCATCATTTGGTATACTATTGAACTGTACAGTGTACACACACAAAACAAAAGCCCACTGCACGCCCCCAGTGTGTGAAACATGACACAGAGCCGTCCGCGGCGTCTGTTGAATTTCTGGAGATGATTAAAACTTTTTGTTTTGCCACATCGAAAACTAGAAAAACAAAATGCGTCAGGCGATTAGCGAGGTTTGTTATCTCCGTGGCATTTCAGAGACAAAGCTGCCATTTGCCAAACAGCCACCAATCTGAGGAGGTTCCTTTTACTTTAACATTTTCTTTTAATGTCAATTCTAACAAAGAGTATGAAAAGACCACTAAAGGGACTCGTGTGTGTGCGGTTTTACTTTTTAAATGGATCGTAATGTCATTGCTGTGTACGTGTAAAGAATTTTCTTTATCAAATTCTTTTTTTTTTCTTTTTTTTTTAATCTTATCTGAAAAATAAAACTAAACTATAAAAACAAACGTTCCGATTTCCATTATTTCCCTAAATACCAAACCGGCGAACATCGTTATCTGTCTACCCAACCGAGGCCAACGACGTGTCATCCTACTCTGATAGATCCCTGCCAGACCTGCCAGGACTCGCAGCCCCGGAGGATCCCCTCCTGATAATATAACCCAATCAGATCACTGGGTATAAAAGATCACAGCCCCGGAGCATCCTTCCTGATAATATTATCCAATCAGATCACTGGTTATAAAAGGTCACAGCCCCGGAGGATCCCCTCCTGATAATATAACCCAATCAGATCACTGGGTATAAAAGATCACAGCCCCGGAGGATCCCCTCCTGATAATATAACCCAATCAGATCACTGGGTATAAAAGATCACAGCCCCGGAGGATCCCCTCCTGATAATATAACCCAATCAGATCACTGGGTATAAAAGATCACAGCCCCGGAGGATCCCCTCCTGATAATATAACCCAATCAGATCACTGGGTATAAAAGATCACAGCCCCGGAGGATCCCCTCCTGATAATATAACCCAATCAGATCACTGGGTATAAAAGATCACAGCCCCGGAGGATCCCCTCCTGATAATATAACCCAATCAGATCACTGGGTATAAAAGATCACAGCCCCGGAGGATCCCCTCCTGATAATATAACCCAATCAGATCACTGGGTATAAAAGATCACAGCCCCGGAGGATCCCCTCCTGATAATATAACCCAATCAGATCACTGGGTATAAAAGATCACAGCCCCGGAGGATCCCCTCCTGATAATATAACCCAATCAGATCACTGGGTATAAAAGATCACAGCCCCGGAGGATCCCCTCCTGATAATATAACCCAATCAGATCACTGGGTATAAAAGATCACAGCCCCGGAGGATCCCCTCCTGATAATATAACCCAATCAGATCACTGGGTATAAAAGATCACAGCCCCGGAGGATCCCCTCCTGATAATATAACCCAATCAGATCACTGGGTATAAAAGATCACAGCCCCGGAGGATCCCCTCCTGATAATATAACCCAATCAGATCACTGGGTATAAAAGATCACAGCCCCGGAGGATCCCCTCCTGATAATATAACCCAATCAGATCACTGGGTATAAAAGATCACAGCCCCGGAGGATCCCCTCCTGATAATATAACCCAATCAGATCACTGGGTATAAAAGATCACAGCCCCGGAGGATCCCCTCCTGATAATATAACCCAATCAGATCACTGGGTATAAAAGATCACAGCCCCGGAGGATCCCCTCCTGATAATATAACCCAATCAGATCACTGGGTATAAAAGATCACAGCCCCGGAGGATCCCCTCCTGATAATATAACCCAATCAGATCACTGGGTATAAAAGATCACAGCCCCGGAGGATCCCCTCCTGATAATATAACCCAATCAGATCACTGGGTATAAAAGATCACAGCCCCGGAGGATCCCCTCCTGATAATATAACCCAATCAGATCACTGGGTATAAAAGATCACAGCCCCGGAGGATCCCCTCCTGATAATATAACCCAATCAGATCACTGGGTATAAAAGATCACAGCCCCGGAGGATCCCCTCCTGATAATATAACCCAATCAGATAAGCAGATTTAACTTCAGCATTAAATACAAATATAACAATGTAATAATAAAGGAAACGTGTTTCCTGATGACAGAATTTCTCCCATTCCTGAGCCAGTCTACAAATGGAGGATGCACTACTAGCAGCATGGAGTGTGCACTGAGGCAGCTCCTCCTCCCGTCCGTCTGTCTGTTGCATATGTTGTTGGGGGGAGGGGGGGGAAACATCTGGACCTGTGGCCCTGAATGTAATGTGAGAGGTCGGACCTCTGCCTTCTGAAAGAACCTGGGGAACCATGAACAATCTCCTGACTCTAGGCCAACCAGTGTCTGTGTTCCTTCCCAAGAATGAGACTTGAAGTATTGTGGGGCTTATTAATAATGGTCAAAATTATAGCCTTGCCCCCCCCCCCCCCCAACCAAACACACACCCCCCTGTGCC
>NW_017309274.1:45268-52105 GCF_000935625.1 Nanorana parkeri | reverse complement strand
TGATGTCTCCTTGTAATGTGCGAGCTCCTCTTCCTCTTTTCCGCTGGCGGCGGGTCATCTTCAATGATAAAGGGAGGGGCACTGCAGATCCTGCCATGAAGGTACTTCCTGTTATAGGGTGGCAACGCTCCATCCTTACTCTCCTGTGTTGTCACTTCTGATGGGAGACTACAATCTCCATCACACGTTACACAGACATGGTCCACCATCGGGAAACCCGCCCAGAGAAATGCCATCACTGGAATGCATGTGGGCAGGAAGTGGATGCAGGAGATCAGCAGCACTGAGATGTAACTTAGGATAGTAAAGGTACAAAAAGAATTGAATAATACAAAATGTCAATTGTTTATCGTGCACGGAGACAACTAAATGTGGCAGGAACATGTAAATCTCAGGACTGGCTGGTCAGAACACGAAATCCAGTTAACATGTATGTATTTCAGGTGCGGGCCTGGAGTTCTCCTCTAAATCAAAGGCAGACCCTGACTTAGGCTGGGCACACACCTTACAACCATTGGATGACTTTTGTCTTGCGATGGTTGTAAGGTACTTAAAAAAAACGTACGAGCTGCCCATCTTGCATAGGCAGATCGTACTTGTGATGATTGCAAGCCACGCCCCCTGGGGGGCGGGCTTTTGATGACCGCAATGCCGAACGGGCAGTGTGCACTTGCGCACACCGACCCGTACGGCTTTTATCGTACGGACATGCTACACACCCGGCGAACATCGTACGATGCTCGGCGGGTTTTCGAACATGTCCGTAAAGGTCCCCACACACCTTACGATAATCGCGGGAAATCCCGGTCTGGTTTTGGTAATCCGCTCATTTGCATACCAGTGGCCCCTCACAGCTTCAGATACGGAGACACAATGACTGGTTATTCTGAAGGATGTGAACGTCTCCGCCGTTGTCTTTGTTTAGCGCAGAGTTCCGGTGAGACGTCACACGGAGGATTTTACAGACATTTTATCTCTGATAATTATATCCGGTGTATCCCGTGTTTTTGTAGCCGGGATTAATCTGTCAGCCAATAATACGAGCGCTGAAAAGACTCATTACGGCGCCTCATTTATATGCATCCTCCGCCGACTCCAAGAAATATATATATACTTTTCTCTCCAGCAAATCTCGTTTCTTCCTCCAGGGACAGGCAGGGGAAAGTCTTCAGTAAACATTCTATGGAAGTGGAAAGATTTCTCTTTCTTGAAGAGTTATCTCCGAGTCCCAGAGAGCCCCTGGGGATTAGGATAAGACGCCAGGAGATGTGACAATGCCGCCATCCTGCTTGAATCAGCATTGTATACTCCTACACCCAAACCAACAACCCCGCACCCACAGAGCTCGCAATTCTCCTGCCAGCATCAGTGTGGACGGGCAGCACACACATCTAGACCCCGGAAGAGGAGACGGGTACAGGAGCAGACGATGGCAGGCCAGGGGCCAATAGCATGCTTAGTAAAATGAAATGAATGGCGCTGGAACCCCAGAGGTTTCTTCACACTGATGGGTCATACCACTTCTGCCCGGATCCAGAATACATAGAACAAATCCCACGTCACACCCCTTCTTAGATCCAGAATAATTGGACCCAATCCCACGTCACACCACTCCTTCCTAGATCCAGAATAATTGGACCCAATCCCACGTCACACCACCCCTTCCTAGATCCAGAATAATTGGACCCAATCCCACGTCACACCACCCCTTCCTAGATCCAGAATAATTGGACCCAGTCCCACGTCACACCACCCCTTCCTAGATCCAGAATAATTGGACCCAGTCCCACGTCACACCACCCCTTCCTAGATCCAGAATAATTGGACCCAATCCCACGTCACACCACCCCTTCCTAGATCCAGAATAATTGGAGCCAGTCCCACGTCACTCCACCCCTTCCTAGATCCAGAATAATTGGACCCAATCCCACGTCACCCCACTCCTTCCTAGATCCAGAATATTTGGACCCAGTCCCACGTCACACCACCCTTGGACCCAATCCCACGTCACCCCACTCCTTCCTAGATCCAGAATATTTGGACCCAGTCCCACGTCACACCACCCTTGGACCCAATCCCACGTCACCCCACTCCTTCCTAGATCCAGAATATTTGGACCCAGTCCCACGTCACACCACCCTTGGACCCAATCCCACGTCACCCCACTCCTTCCTAGATCCAGAATATTTGGACCCAGTCCCACGTCACACCACCCTTGGACCCAATCCCACGTCACCCCACTCCTTCCTAGATCCAGAATATTTGGACCCAGTCCCACGTCACACCACCCTTGGACCCAATCCCACGTCACCCCACTCCTTCCTAGATCCAGAATATTTGGACCCAGTCCCACGTCACACCACCCTTGGACCCAATCCCACGTCACCCCACTCCTTCCTAGATCCAGAATATTTGGACCCAGTCCCACGTCACACCACCCTTGGACCCAATCCCACGTCACCCCACTCCTTCCTAGATCCAGAATATTTGGACCCAGTCCCACGTCACACCACCCTTGGACCCAATCCCACGTCACCCCACTCCTTCCTAGATCCAGAATATTTGGACCCAGTCCCACGTCACACCACCCTTGGACCCAATCCCACGTCACCCCACTCCTTCCTAGATCCAGAATATTTGGACCCAGTCCCACGTCACACCACCCTTGGACCCAATCCCACGTCACCCCACTCCTTCCTAGATCCAGAATATTTGGACCCAGTCCCACGTCACACCACCCTTGGACCCAATCCCACGTCACCCCACTCCTTCCTAGATCCAGAATATTTGGACCCAGTCCCACGTCACACCACCCTTGGACCCAATCCCACGTCACCCCACTCCTTCCTAGATCCAGAATATTTGGACCCAGTCCCACGTCACACCACCCTTGGACCCAATCCCACGTCACCCCACTCCTTCCTAGATCCAGAATATTTGGACCCAGTCCCACGTCACACCACCCTTGGACCCAATCCCACGTCACCCCACTCCTTCCTAGATCCAGAATATTTGGACCCAGTCCCACGTCACACCACCCTTGGACCCAATCCCACGTCACCCCACTCCTTCCTAGATCCAGAATATTTGGACCCAGTCCCACGTCACACCACCCTTGGACCCAATCCCACGTCACCCCACTCCTTCCTAGATCCAGAATATTTGGACCCAGTCCCACGTCACACCACCCTTGGACCCAATCCCACGTCACCCCACTCCTTCCTAGATCCAGAATATTTGGACCCAGTCCCACGTCACACCACCCTTGGACCCAATCCCACGTCACCCCACTCCTTCCTAGATCCAGAATATTTGGACCCAGTCCCACGTCACACCACCCTTGGACCCAATCCCACGTCACCCCACTCCTTCCTAGATCCAGAATATTTGGACCCAGTCCCACGTCACACCACCCTTGGACCCAATCCCACGTCACCCCACTCCTTCCTAGATCCAGAATATTTGGACCCAGTCCCACGTCACACCACCCTTGGACCCAATCCCACGTCACCCCACTCCTTCCTAGATCCAGAATATTTGGACCCAGTCCCACGTCACACCACCCTTGGACCCAATCCCACGTCACCCCACTCCTTCCTAGATCCAGAATATTTGGACCCAGTCCCACGTCACACCACCCTTGGACCCAATCCCACGTCACCCCACTCCTTCCTAGATCCAGAATATTTGGACCCAGTCCCACGTCACACCACCCTTGGACCCAATCCCACGTCACCCCACTCCTTCCTAGATCCAGAATATTTGGACCCAGTCCCACGTCACACCACCCTTGGACCCAATCCCACGTCACCCCACTCCTTCCTAGATCCAGAATATTTGGACCCAGTCCCACGTCACACCACCCTTGGACCCAATCCCACGTCACCCCACTCCTTCCTAGATCCAGAATATTTGGACCCAGTCCCACGTCACACCACCCTTGGACCCAATCCCACGTCACCCCACTCCTTCCTAGATCCAGAATATTTGGACCCAGTCCCACGTCACACCACCCTTGGACCCAATCCCACGTCACCCCACTCCTTCCTAGATCCAGAATATTTGGACCCAGTCCCACGTCACACCACCCTTGGACCCAATCCCACGTCACCCCACTCCTTCCTAGATCCAGAATATTTGGACCCAGTCCCACGTCACACCACCCTTGGACCCAATCCCACGTCACCCCACTCCTTCCTAGATCCAGAATATTTGGACCCAGTCCCACGTCACACCACTCCTTCCTAGATCCAGAATAATTGGACCCAAAGCTTCAAAGGGTTATATTGTAAATATGGAAGCTGCAGGGAATTGAGAGTAACCACAGAAGAGGACTTCCTGTGGAAGAAAATAGTAACGCTGAGTTCAGCCTTAAAATGCCGCAAAGTCCACTCTCTTGCAAGAATGAGGAAGGGGAATGTCCCTGAGATACATCCCTAGCCACAGATACCGGTGATGCACCGTGGTACCTCGGTTCACAAACTTAATCCGTTCCACGATTCTGGTCGCGAACCGAATCAAACTGTGATCAGACCGCAATCTCGACTAGAAGAAGCCACGGCCATGTGACAGAGCAGAGAAGATGGCTGCGGTTCTGTTCATCACCTGATGCGGGGTTCGCGAATGGAAGCAAAATTTTTCCGAACTTCCTGTTCACAAATGAACAGAAGCGTTTGTGAACCGAGGTACCGCTGTACACGGCTCTGGGTTGAGTTTCCTGAAATAGACCACTTGGGTAGGGGGTGGAAGGAAGGGAGAGGGGATTGCCCCAAGTCCATTGCTCCAACCCTACCTGCATTCAGCACCGGAGGTCAGAAGCAGAGGGGTCTGGGTCCAGGAATCTGCTACCTATACACTCCGTGGTAGATGTCTACACCATGACATTGTCCTCTTCCCTTAGGCTTCATACCACGGGCTCCCCTTACATATGACATCAGATTCTAGGCACACTTTTGGCCTTTGGGAAGCTTCGTCTCCAAGCTTAAAATATGAGATTTTTGGGGTCTGACATGGAATAGGGATGGTGTGTTTAGCAGCTAGGTCATGTCTTTTCAAGAAATCTGCAGTTTTCCTGTAAAAGCAGCAAAAAGCAGACCACGTCCTGGGAAATGGTTGGGTTCTGCTACAGATGTTTGAGTGCAATCTACTGTGTTATACACCCTACGGGGCTATTCCAATATCTCCTTGCAGGGTTGTAAAGCAATACAATGTGCACTTAGGAAAGGAAATCCACACAGTCCAATGAGACATGAGAAACAATACATTCTATTGCCAGCCAACATACTGCACACAATACCCTCACATCCCCCGACATCCAAACCATTGACAGATTTATTGCCTCCACTAGGCCCTCCTCTCACCCAGATGACATTGCCAATGACTCGACATTAGTCACATGACCGATGCTTGGTTAAGCATATTCAGGCAAACGGTTCTATTGTTTATATCTTATATCTGGTTAGAATTTGAGAACCAGGAACAGAGACGGGAACCGGAAGCCAACAAAATGGCAGATAAAAAAACAAAGCTGGAAAGAAGATGGACCAGTTTTGTGTCATTGCTCGGCCCTTTAGGGTAATCTGGGCAGTCAGCATTAGGGTCGGTGGTTCTTGTAGGTCTCTAGTCTATGGATGGTGCAGTTGGTGAGGTTTATTCCTGACTGATCAAAAGGTGAAGACTGGGCTGGGTGTGCAGGGAGGTCAATACTTTAAGATATGTTGGGTTGTATGCAGGGGGCCCATAGGGCCAGTACTTATAATATATGTGGGGCTGGTTTCATGAGGGGCATAGGGCCAGTACTATAAGATATGTTGGGCTGGTTGCAGGGGACCCATAGGGCCAGTAGTGATAAGATATGTGGGGCTGGTAGCAGGGGACCCATAGGGCCAGTACTTATAATATATGTGGGGCTGGTTTCATGGGGGGCATTAGGCCAGTAGTGATAAGATATGTGGGGCTGGTAGTAGGGGACCCATAGGGCCAGTACTTATAATATATGTGGGGCTGGTTTCATGGGGGGCATTAGGCCAGTAGTGATAAGATATGTGGGGCTGGTAGTAGGGGACCCATAGGGCCAGTACTTATAATATATGTGGGGCTGGTTTCATGGGGGGCATTAGGCCAGTAGTGATAAGATATGTGGGGCTGGTAGCAGGGGACCCATAGGGCCAGTACTTATAATATATGTGGGGCTGGTTTCATGGGGGCATAGGGCCAGTAGTGATAAGATATGTGGGGCTGGTAGCAGGGGACCCATAGGGCCAGTAATTATAAGATATGTGGGGCTGGTAGCAGGGGACCCATAGGGACAGTACTTATAAGATATGTGGTTCTGGTTGCAGGGGACCCATAGGGCCAGTACTTATAAGATATGTGGGGCTGGTTGCAGTGGACCCACAGGGCCAGTACTTATAATATATGTGGGGCTGGTTTCATGGGGGGCATAGGGCCAGTAGTGATAAGATATGTGGGGCTGGTAGCAGGGGACCCATAGGGCCAGTACTTATAAGATATGTGGGGCTGGTAGCAGGGGACCCATAGGGCCAGTACTTATAAGATATGTGGGGCTGGTAGCAGGGGGCCCATAGGGCCAGTACTTATAAGATATGTGGGGCTGGTAGCAGGGGACCCATAGGGCCAGTACTTATAAGATATGTGGGGCTGGTTTCATGGGGGCATAGGGCCAGTAGTGATAAGATATGTTGGGCTGGTAGCAGGGGACCCATAGGGCCAGTACTTATAAGATATGTGGGGCTGGTAGCAGGGGACCCATAGGGCCAGTACTTATAAGATATGTGGGGCTGGTAGCAGGGGACCCATAGGGCAAGTACTTAAAAC
>NW_017309274.1:42743-44447 GCF_000935625.1 Nanorana parkeri | reverse complement strand
GGGCTGGTAGCAGGGGACCCATAGGGCCAGTACTTATAAGATATGTGGGGCTGGTTTCATGGGGGCATAGGGCCAGTAGTGATAAGATATGTGGGGCTGGTAGCAGGGGACCCATAGGGCCAGTACTTATAAGATATGTGGGGCTGGTTTCATGGGGGCATAGGGCCAGTAGTGATAAGATATGTTGGGCTGGTAGCAGGGGACCCATAGGGCCAGTACTTATAAGATATGTGGGGCTGGTAGCAGGGGACCCATAGGGCCAGTACTTATAAGATATGTGGGGCTGGTAGCAGGGGACCCATAGGGCCAGTACTTATAAGATATGTGGGGCTGGTAGCCATAAAGTAGACTCAGACATCAATCAATCAGAGTCGGATCTGTCAGTCAGTGGCATGTGCTTGGCGTAGCAGACCCATGATCACCTCTCCTGGCAGAGAGAAGTCTTCCAGCACCAATATTCAGAGATGTCATGTGACCCAATGCCAGGAGCCAGCATGGAAGCCGATGCTGGTAGATGTAAAAGTGTCCCCATAAGTGCCATTTGGATCTTTAGATTCAACAGATGGGCTCCCAACGTCTGCGCGTGTGCTCTGTCCCTCTTACATTACATTTCACAGATTAGAAGTAACATGTTCACTTTAAAGCCGTTGTAATTAAGAGTCATGATGAAACATTAACACGGTCGGTGCGGCACATCCACCTCCATCCAGACTCACCGCTACAGAGTCATTTGCATCCCGCAGTGTAGACGTCGGAGACGATTAGGAGAGACACTTCTAATGCGCTTTGTTTATTCAAATACTTTAGCTGGGGACAGCGCTACATTTTCTTTACAGGCATTCAATTAATTGGAAGGAGATGAGCATCGGGCCCGGCTTACAGAACGCGGGAGGTAGAAATGCTTAACCACCTTCACTCCGCAACTCAATTCACACTCCGATAACAGGAACTGCGGCGCCTGGCACATTGCAGAGAATTCATCGCATTATATTCTGCGCAGGAAAGTCGGAGTGTGGCGGAATGCCTCGAGCACCTAGAAGTGTCAGTGCTGCTTATGACAACCAAATGGATTCCAGCGGCCATGCCTAAAGAGCAGCAAATCTAAAATCTGGGCAAAGTGCTTCATTACCTTGAGAAAAGCAGCCGCAGCCTGAGTAGAGGAGCCTGTCCCCTGCCAGCATGCTACGGAGATGGACCCTTGTTCTCTGTGTGAAAGCAGTGGTCTCTCTGCAGAGGTCCAACATGGCCCCTGCTGTGTCAGACCTAAAGCTCTGCAATCAAGTTTTCTGCTGATTTTAAGATTACAGGATGTGAGCCCACAAGGGTCTAAGGGGGCCAGCCAGTATTCTGCCTGGGACCCCCCCCCCACATGGAAGTTTGGGCTGAGCTGCGTGCTGACCCCAGGTCACAACCCCTGGGTTCTCCCTGCTCACATGTGGAGAGTACCCAGACACGCAGGAGACAGAGAACGAGGCTGTGTTCCAGTCAGTGCTGGTAAAGGTGAGATGGCAGCACAGAAAACAGAGATCTGGAAAACAGGCCAAAGGTCAGGGCTGGCGGCAGACAATCAGCTGAGTCAGTACACGAAGGGTCAATCCAGGGAAATCACGTCAGCAGCTACGGCAAAGACGGGAGCTCAGAGGCAGCACAAGCAGTGGCGTAACTAGTGACCTCAGGGCCCCGATGCAAGAATTCACCCCCCCC
>NW_017309274.1:41637-42676 GCF_000935625.1 Nanorana parkeri | reverse complement strand
GAAAAAAACCCCCCCCCCCCCCCCCCCCCAGAAGAAACATATTAGATTTTTTTTTTTACAAAATTTAGACAAGGAAAAAAAACAAAAAAACACTACTCTCCTCTTTCATGTCCCCGGCTCCCCATTGTCTCCCCCTTCAAGTCCTCAGCTTTCCGGACCCCATGTCACCTTCATACTTCCAGCTCCCTGTCTCCCCCTTCGTGTCCGCGGCAGCTCTATTCGGCACTGGGCAGCAGTTCTGTGTGATGAGGGGGCGGGGATTACACCGCTCCCACTCATTGGCTGCTGCCCGGCTGGATGATGCTTCACGCTGCGCCCGGAACCAGGTGAGGGGGAGCAGCGTGAAGCATGTAAGGCCCAGTTTTTTTAAGAGGTCCCGGGACTGAAATTAGCGGTTACCGGGATAATAGATATCCTGGTAATCAGCGGGCACCAGGGGCCCCTTCCTCCTGTCCTGGGCCCCCTCCAAGTGGCAGAACTCCAGGGCCCGGTCGCGGCCGTGACCCTGGTAGTTCCGCCACTGAGCACAAGTGTTGCTGAAGCAAAGCAAGCTGGTCTGAGAAGGATTTAAATAGGAAGCTGGACCGGAAGTCACAGGAAGCACGGTATATGAAGGATCAGGTGAGGAAGGTGACACCCATACCTGCGAGCTCTGTGCAGCAAGAGCAGAGCACATGCTTGTAGAACCATAGGTGCCAGCAGACCCGGGTGGGGGGCTTCATTGTCTCCCTTCACCTCATCAGAAGTTCTAACACAGACATCACATGGTCAGTCACATGGAGAGCGGAGCCCCATTGATTAAGCTGCCCATACACCTTACAATTATCTGCAGATAATGGAAAAGGTGGAGATTCCTCCACACACACACAGGTAAGTGCAGGTGGAGTCTGTTACACCTTTTCCATCTGACCACAGGAAATCTGCAGATAATTGTAAAGGTGGCCATACACTCTACAACCATCGCAAGACTTTAGTCTTGCGATGGTTGTAAAGGGATTAAAAAAACGTACGATCTGCCTATCTTGGACAGGCAGATCGC
>NW_017309274.1:39747-40702 GCF_000935625.1 Nanorana parkeri | reverse complement strand
AGAAACATATTAGATTTTTTTTTTTACAAAATTTAGACAAGGAAAAAAAACAAAAAAACACTACTCTCCTCTTTCATGTCCCCGGCTCCCCATTGTCTCCCCCTTCAAGTCCTCAGCTTTCCGGACCCCATGTCACCTTCATACTTCCAGCTCCCTGTCTCCCCCTTCGTGTCCGCGGCAGCTCTATTCGGCACTGGGCAGCAGTTCTGTGTGATGAGGGGGCGGGGATTACACCGCTCCCACTCATTGGCTGCTGCCCGGCTGGATGATGCTTCACGCTGCGCCCGGAACCAGGTGAGGGGGAGCAGCGTGAAGCATGTAAGGCCCAGCACGGGAGGAAGAGGGCCCGACACTGAAATTCTCCAAGTGGCAGAACTCCAGGGCCCGGTCGCGGCCGTGACCCTGGTAGTTCCGCCACTGAGCACAAGTGTTGCTGAAGCAAAGCAAGCTGGTCTGAGAAGGATTTAAATAGGAAGCTGGACCGGAAGTCACAGGAAGCACGGTATATGAAGGATCAGGTGAGGAAGGTGACACCCATACCTGCGAGCTCTGTGCAGCAAGAGCAGAGCACATGCTTGTAGAACCATAGGTGCCAGCAGACCCGGGTGGGGGGCTTCATTGTCTCCCTTCACCTCATCAGAAGTTCTAACACAGACATCACATGGTCAGTCACATGGAGAGCGGAGCCCCATTGATTAAGCTGCCCATACACCTTACAATTATCTGCAGATAATGGAAAAGGTGGAGATTCCTCCACACACACACAGGTAAGTGCAGGTGGAGTCTGTTACACCTTTTCCATCTGACCACAGGAAATCTGCAGATAATTGTAAAGGTGGCCATACACTCTACAACCATCGCAAGACTTTAGTCTTGCGATGGTTGTAAAGGGATTAAAAAAACGTACGATCTGCCTATCTTGGACAGGCAGATCGCACTCTCGATCATCGCAAGC
>NW_017309274.1:37314-39648 GCF_000935625.1 Nanorana parkeri | reverse complement strand
AGCCCGCCCCTCAGGGGGGCGGGCTTGCGATGATCGAGAGTGCGATCTGCCTGTCCAAGATAGGCAGATCGTACGTTTTTTTAATCCCTGTACAACCATAGCAAGACCTTAAGGTGTATGGGCAGCTTTATGCTGGGCACACACCTTACAACCATCGCAAGACTTCTGGTTGTAAGGTACTTAAAAAAACGTACGATCTGCCTATGTTGCATAGGCAGATCGTACTTGCGATGATCGCAAGCCACGCCCCCTGAGGGGCGGGCTTCCGATGACCGCAATGCAGGACGGGCAGTGTGCGCTTGCACACACCGGCCCGTCCGGCTTTTATCTTACGAACATGCTACACACCCGCCGAACATCGTACGATTCTCGGCGGGGTTGCAAACATGTTCGTAAGTTTAAAGTCGTGCGACCGCACAGTAGCAGAGGCTTCCACACACCTTCCCATAATCGTATGATCGCGGGATTTCCCACAACTATCGTACAATTATCGCAAGGTGTGTGGGGACCTTTACACTGGGAGAGCTGATCACCTGGGATATCAATGTGACAACCCAACGCTGCTTTTCAGTAAGGAACGACAGAGCTGCAATTATTCAGAAACCTCTGTTCCTGGGGGGAAACCGATCAGAAAATGGCCAGAACTTTAACTCCTTGGTAACCCGCTTTACGTTTAGTTAACCCCTTCTTCCCTTCCTTTGCCGTTGACGTGTCAGTGAAGTTTGCATTTGTTCATTCTGTATCATTGTATCCGGTGCCATAAAGTGATACAAAGGAGCAGATCCCGGGATAAAACCGGCGCGGTGAATGACCTCTGTGTGTCCCCATATGAAGGAACGGAATTTGGGTTTTACCTGGATGAAGATATTGGGAGAAGGATAGAATAAAGAGAAGGGTATAAGGAAAAGGAATTGAGAATTCATAGTGGAGTATTGAATTATGGCTAAGGATTTAGATAGGACTCTGGATTAGTAGTTCAAATTGTGAAGGTAGAACATGACCTGTATGAGTGGTGAAGTAGTAAGGTGGATGAATGCCTATTTGGGGAGTAGGAGAAAAGGACGAGAGGATAAAAAAAAAAAAAGGGGGGATGAGAGCACAAAGTGTGAAGTGGAAAGGACAAATAGTGGAGGTAAAGATAGGTTTGTACACAACGCTAGATTTGGAAAGGAAATAAATTCATGTAGAATAAAATCACATACACATAGAGAGTGGGAGTCATTTAGAAATTAAGGGATTATATTCAGAATTTGTTAAAAATTAAGATGTTCCCATATATGGGTCTTGATAATAGAGGGAGGGAAGATAAGAAAGACAAGGGATTATTAGAGGACACGGAGGTGAATGTACAGGTGAAACTGGAATAATTAGAATATGGTGCAAAGTTCATTTATTTCACTAATGCAACTTATGCGGTGAAACTAATATATGAGAGAGACTCATTACATGCAAAGCGAGATAGTTCAAGCCGTGATTTGTCATCATTGTGATGATTATGGCTTACAGCTCATGAAAACCCCAAGAACCCCAAATCCACAACCTCAGAAAAGTAGATTATTACACGCAATCAATAAAACACGGATTGTACATAGAACAATATCGGACCTCTGAGAAGTACAAGCATGCATATGTACTCAGTACTTGGTTTGGGCCCCTTTTGCAGCAATTACTGCAATTACTTTTGCACCATATTCTAATTATTCGAGGTTCACCTGTATAGGCCTAACGACACAGGGAGATGTCCTTCTCCTACTCCTCCATAGGAAGTTTTGGAAGTGATGAAAGAAAGGAATATAGTTGTAAACAGAGGAGATAGTATGAAAGGGGTTGATATGATATGTTTTGCTTCTTTTTATGCACTATATCAAATGTTCCATATAGAATGAAATATGTAAATTGTATGAAATTAAAATTAAATGAAAACATATTAAACAAAAAAAAACCTGGATGAGATCCCGGTTCATGATGCTGAAGTCTCTCCACGTTCCACGTCCCGCGGTAATCTCGGGGCGGCCATTTCTGCGTCGGTCACTATACACGCAGACAACGACATGTGCAGGCTTCATCATATCTCCGCATTGGAGGGGGAAAGCAGCTTTCTTTATACGGATTTCGTCCTATTTCGTGGCTTTCCCGGAGCCGAGCTGTCAATATACAACATGCCGCGGTTCTCTTCCTGCCGGTTCAATCTTTTTATACTTTAGTCTGATAACAGATTGGCTGCAAAGAGCAACTTATCAGCTTTCCTTCCAGCAGACACGATTGCTATGGACGGGCTCCTCTTGTGTCACTCCCTTTTAGATGTCTTTTTGCAATAGCTGGAAGATCGCAAGG
>NW_017309274.1:35726-37230 GCF_000935625.1 Nanorana parkeri | reverse complement strand
GGTGAGATTGGGACGGTGTACAGGGACCAGCACTGGCAATATACAATCATAATCTGTATAAATGTCTTCACAAGAACAATACAAGAGAGGGAAATATTCCGGAGATGAAACGGCTCTATCGCCTCTGGAGAGGGAGACACTTTATACAAACATTGACATTGCGTCCTCTTCTCAGTAACTGGCCGTACATTGTGCTCACACCTGTGCAGGTGAATCCGGATCAGCAAAATGGAGACTTTTGACATTTTCCCAAAATTGTAATAACATTTTTACCATTTTGGCAAAACGCATTTACATCTGATGTCTGCCGTACACACGGTCTGACACGTGTGAAGATGGAAATTGTTTACCTTGTCTCTTCACCTATTTACATATATATTTTATATATTTAGGGGCGTGTCTATGGGAATGTTGGACCATTTGTGGGGTCAGGTACTGATGTTGGGGGTGAAAGGGTTACATCTCTGATCGGTGTACGGGGAGCAGGAGGAGGCAGGAAAGGGTTACATCTCTGATCGGTGTACGGGGAGCAGGAGGAGGCAGGAAAGGGTTACATCTCTGATCGGTGTACGGGGAGCAGGAGGAGGCAGGAAAGGGTTACATCTCTGATCGGTGTACGGGGAGCAGGAGGAGGCAGGAAAGGGTTACATCTCTGTAGGGCGAGCCTTCTCAGGGAGCGGACTGTGACGGAGCCGTGAGGACTGTAATTATATCTTTCATGTTGGTCAGCTCATTTTGTGCATGAATAGTTACTGTAATGCTTCTTACAGATGTCTGATGCGCCGTTCGGCTTTATGCCGCCAAGACAGACGGGGGGGGGAGGTGCCGGGACAATCAGCCGCTGCCGGTAGGGTCCCCGCGCTCCCCGCATAGACGGGGTATAAGCAGCTCGTTCTCCCGCTGAGCCATCCCCCCCTCCCCCCACCAGATTCCTCCATCTATGAATACACAACCGGCTCTCAATCCGCATCACGTTCTCCTACCAGAGAGAGAGGAAATATCCCGCAAGACAAAGCGCCGTATCCTATAGCAACCACACGGAGGGATCCGGGCGTCCCGCTGAACGTCAGACGCGGTGACCCCAAATTATTATACGAGTCCTGTCCAGACATGACCTTTCCTAGGATCTGACCGATGGCATGAGAAGGGCCAAAGGATGACGGAGGATTCCCAGACGCAGCAAAATATCCGACTCCGGGGACACTTCTTCTGGATAATTTGTGGTTTTTGGGCAATCAGAGAAGAAGAAAAACCCTTTTAGGGCCCATTTACAGCACATCACCATTTCTAATGGGCCCCCGACACACATACATGGGGCACCTCAGCATGTCACAACACAGATACATGGGGCACCTTGCTATGGAGTCGTCCCACCTTGGTTGGAGTCGGCCCACCTTGGCTGGAGTCGGCCCCACCTTGGTTGGAGTCGGCCCCACCTTGGTTGGAGTCAGCCCCACCTTGGCTGGAGTTGGCCCACTATGGCTGGAGTCGGCCCCACCTTGGC
>NW_017309274.1:34680-34925 GCF_000935625.1 Nanorana parkeri | reverse complement strand
GGGGACGAGCCGCCTGGAGAGCCACCATATGTTCACATTCACCTCTTGTGGACAAAAGTCCTTCCGGCAGTTGGGAATATTTGTGTTTCTTGGTAATTATCAGATTTTTCCTCCATGAAGTGGAAGTCGCAGCTCTTCCGGGACACGTTGTGGAACATCTTATCGGAGGACTGAACAGAACCATCCAGAAATATCACCAGCAGCATTCAATCTGTCACTCCTGAGCCCCCCCACCCACTACTCCG
>NW_017309274.1:33617-34605 GCF_000935625.1 Nanorana parkeri | reverse complement strand
CACGGAACGTGGCACCTCTGCCCCCAGTTTCATGCAAAGTCCAGTATTATCAACTATTCATGTAAATGCTGCCGGCTGGGAGCGCCGGAGGTGTGGCTCCATGGAATGTCACACCGTCCACCACGAAGCTCTCCATGGTACGTATATAGCCCACCACCCCTCATAGGGCCGTGGACAGGGTACAGCTGACTCTATGACAGAGCTTACATAGAAGCTGCTGCATTTTAGTCTGTACACATTACTGGGACTGGCTGCTCCCTCTGGTGGTCATCTGCGTGTCAGGGAATGACATTGGCGCCACTGCTTACAGACTCTTGAGGTATGCTCATTTAAGGTGGCCATACACTCTACAACCATCGCAAGACTTTAGTCTTGCGATGGTTGTACAGGGATTAAAAAAACGTACGATCTGCCCATCTTGGACAGGCAGATCGTACTCTCGATCATCGCAAGCCACGCCCCCCCTGAGGGGCGGGCTTCCGATGACCGCAATGCTGAACGGGCAGCGTGCGCACACCGGCCCGTTCGGCATTTGTCTTCCGAGCACCGTTCTAGCCAGCCGGGAATCGTACGATTCCCGGCTGGTTTTCGAAAATGCTGGTTCGACGGAAGACGTGCGACCGTACAGTAGAAACGGTCGCACGTCTCCGTTCACACTGCTCGATTATCGTACGAAAAACCGATCGCATACGATTATCGTACGATAATCGCGCAGTGTATGGGCACCTTCAGTCTTAGGGCCCGTTCACATCCATCGCATGTGAGTTATGCCAAGAGGGGGAGGGGCATATCTAATATACTCAGGTTCCATGCATCCTGTTCATTCTGAGTTTCTCTTTCAGTGAACTTCAGCCAAACCCAGTGTAATCCTTTGTAGGAAATCCAATAAAACAATCCGGTCTGTGAAGGCTCCTAAATGTGGCTGAATCAGCCCGGTCATTACAGCGGGGGTCCAGAACTGGAGAACAAGGCAGGAGTGGAGTTCTCC
>NW_017309274.1:33189-33562 GCF_000935625.1 Nanorana parkeri | reverse complement strand
AGAATCCCTTTATTAGGTACCGGTGTTCCTTTCTAGTGTTAGGATATCAGCACTGCTTCCTGTATTGCACTGTAAGCCCAGTCTGATATGGTGACACCCACCTCAGGGGGCGGGTCCGTGACACCCTGGGCTCACAGGAGACAGATTAAAGGACGCTGGCCATCATTCGACCCTGAGGAGAGTCAGTGGCCGAGCCGAGTTTCTGTGGGGGCAGGGCATGAGACAATGCGAGTCTGGCCTAGGGTTGCCACCTGTCCAGGATTCACCCGGACAGTTCGGGTTTTGAATGCTGTGTTCGGGTTTCATGGCAGCAGAAACCCGGACACAAGATGTCAGGCAGACAGGGGCAACCAAAATGAAGATAGGGGCTACT
>NW_017309274.1:27287-31664 GCF_000935625.1 Nanorana parkeri | reverse complement strand
CCCCCCCCCCGCCTCTTTCCCAAACCATTAAAAAGAAAAAGAATCCCTTTATTAGGTACCGGTGTTCCTTTCTAGTGTTAGGATATCAGCACTGCTTCCTGTATTGCACTGTAAGCCCAGTCTGATATGGTGACACCCACCTCAGGGGGCGGGTCCGTGACACCCTGGGCTCACAGGAGACAGATTAAAGGACGCTGGCCATCATTCGACCCTGAGGAGAGTCAGTGGCCGAGCCGAGTTTCTGTGGGGGCAGGGCATGAGACAATGCGAGTCTGGCCTAGGGTTGCCACCTGTCCAGGATTCACCCGGACAGTTCGGGTTTTGAATGCTGTGTTCGGGTTTCATGGCAGCAGAAACCCGGACACAAGATGTCAGGCAGACAGGGGCAACCAAAATGAAGATAGGGGCTACTGGCCCCCCACTGAAAATAGTCTCAACTGTGATATTTACATATGAATAGGCGGCGCTATTTGTATATGAATAAGCCACGACTCATTCTCCCAAAAAAACGTCCGCTCGTTGGTAGAGTGTTCGGGTTTGGCTTGAAGAAAAGGTGGCAACCCTAGACTCTGGCCAATTAAAGGGGGGGAAAACGCTTACCGGAAATCGGGAAATAAATCGTGTAAAAACGTCATTTATAAGTTTCTAGTTGTATTTAATATGGTCGTCCCGGCCAGCACTGAAATATTAACCCCGTACGGCCAGCACTGAAATATTAACCCCGTACGGCCAGCACTGAAATATTAACCCCGTACGGCCAGCACTGAAATATTAACCCCGTACAGATCCGTTGGTGCCGGTCTGAATCTCTATCTGGAGAATGAAGGATAGAAGTGAGTTCCAGCACTGCGGCTCTTCTCTCCATCGTCCAATCCCGAGTACTGACCACGTCCATTGCTGCCTGTCCCTGATATACTTGAGGATCAATGACACTATTGTCAGGTGTCACTGGGGGGCCCCATCCAAATTTGCCATGGGGCCCCATGGAGTGTAGATAGCTCCTACCTATAACATAATGGCTGAAGAAATAAAAGGGAATTCCTATTAGAAAGCATAGGGACCCCAATGTCAGAAATAAACCCCCATACCAGGTATGAGCTCACGGGACACACGGAACACGTGGACAGAGATTCTATGCCGAGGGCTGCTCATTATTACCTTAAATCCTGCTAACATAAATACCTAAATCTGCCGTTCTATTAGGTGTACTCCTGTACCGCTTCACTCAGGCAGGGAGAGGTAAGGGCAGCAGTGTGAGCCAATAGGTTCCGATTGCATTGCACAGGCCGATCAAGAGACTGGGAGCCAGCTGACAGGAGGAGTGAGCAGAGTGATGACCTCATCAGCCAGTGATGCTCCACCTTATTAGCAGGCTGGGGCGGGATGCAGACTAAGCTGCTTGCTTAAAGGCATAGTCCAACAATGGTAAAATAAAGGGGAACTCATCATTTTTTCCCCCATTCTGGCCTGCAGAGCATTGCAACCACGATGAGTGTGCAGACATCTTGCATTGGTTACCCCCCATCCCAGGTCTGTACGGAGGTATGGACCTTCCGCTGGGGCCGGAGGAAGTGCTAGATGGACTACAACTGATATCACCGCCTTGCTGCTGGTGCGTTCATTGTAGCAGATGGGAGTCGATACTCGGGGAATGGATGACACGGCTGTGCAGGGGGGAGCCGTGAACGGACACACTGAATTCAAACAAGAACAACCACCTCCAGTAAGAAGCACCCCACTATCAGGTAACGGGGGATGCGGTTTGGATTTAGGGGGACAGTGTATGCAACCCTGCTTCATCTTACACACTGAATACCATATAAAAACCATGGTCTAAAAAGTGGACTGTGCCTTTAATTGTACAAAATAATAAAGTCACCGGCACTCCAAGTATTCAAGCCAATAAGTTTATTGACCCAACACCTCTAGCAACGTTGGCTGGAGTCAGTCCCACCTTGTCTGATTGGCTGGGGAAGGGGCTGCATGGTCCCAAAACGTTGCTAGAGGTGTTTTCACTTGGGTCAATAAACTTATTGACTTGAATACTTGGAGTGCCGGTGACTTTTATTATTTTTTACGTTTGTGACGGCGGCATCCGTTGTTGCTGCTGCACCCGCCCTGCTGCACGGGCATTTTACGGTCAGGAGTGCGATGGGATACTTGGACTTTTGTGCCTTTAATTGGTCCACTGCAAATAAAGGCACAGTCCACTTTTTAGATCACGGTATTTATATGGTCCCCGACATGGCCACACAGTCTAGCAGAGGAGTCTGGATCGCAGCACTGGCTGAACAAAACCACTTTCCTCACATTAAGACACTCAATCTGTATTGTCCTGAGGTCCTCCACGGTGTCTGTAGCCGCTGCCCAGAGTTCGGCCTTAATGCATTTCGATAAGTAGGACTTTATTAGGTCTTCTTGGAGAACTTTCCTTATTTCCCCCTGTCAGGGCTCATCAAGCAAAGCTATTATCAGTGGCCGATATCAGACCCATTATAATTCCCCTCTGCTGGGACGATCGGTGAATGGCCAGCAGCACATCTCCCAGTCTCACCTCTACCAAGGGCGGCCTTTGCTTCGTCAACTCTTCTTCCACCCAAAGCCGCCGCGACGTTCCCCGGCTCTGCTCCATCCAGACAGATAACACCCATTCCGCGTTATTAGGCAGCTGCACAAACTATCGAACGCTATTGACGGGAAGGGGATTTCTCACTGTATACGGCTTCATTAAAATTCTACAGAGAGCCGCTATTCAATAATCTCCGGCAAAGCGTTGCGTGAGTGGAGCTTGATTAAGCCGCTGCCCTCTCCTTCCCTTCCCCTCGCTAAAAGCGCCGTTGCTCCTTGTTTGCCACAAAGAGGACAATTGTTCAATGAGCTTGACTTGATTAAGCGGAAAGTTTTGGAGATGTTGACAAACTCTTCTCGCAGCCTAATTGCCGGCGGGATAATTAATTTGCGGAAGTAACCAAGCATTATGAGGCCGCGGTTATAGATAGCCGAGGTGAAGAGCGTGGCTTTCATCTCCACGGTCACGAGGCTGACCAATCGCAGGTCACGGCCACAAAACCCGACTGACGCCAAAGGACGAGCTTAGAAAAACGGCGGCGGGAAAAAGCCGGCCCTGTCACTAGCAGTGAAGCATTGCGGGTCGTTGCCTTCGATCGTGAAGCTCGCCGTACGCGGGGCAACTCCATTCAACCTTGTTGTCAAAATTGTAAAGCTGCCCAAAGACGTTTGAGGTGAATTCCGGAGAGTGTCGTAGATACAATGTGTACGTCTGTGTCCCTCTAGACCAGGGGTTCTCAACCTTTCTAGGGCCGGGACCCCTTGGTAACATTTGCCAAGTTGTGGTGACCCCCCAACGGTAAAATTTAGGGATGACGCGGCTGCTGTAGCGACCTCTGGCGGCGTGGCGGGAGAACTGACACTGCTGCGCTAGCAGAGGGCTGAGGAGGACTCGCACCGAGCACAGCAGACATCACACAGCGACCCCGCAGGTTGAGAACCGCCGGCTGTAACACCATATAACACAAGCCGGCGGTGTCAGTTTTTATTATTAATAATAACCATGATAATCTAATAGCGGGAGACTCCCGGCGACCCCCGGCAAATTGTCATTCGACCCCCGAAGGGGTCCCGACCCACAGAACCGCTGCTCTAGTGCGACGGATTCATGTACATCAGAAACAAGGTGTCACCACCTGGATTTGCTGTGACACACATACAGGTGTGCTGGTGCAGTCTGAGCGGTGGCATCCGCAGTCATCTCTTAGAGGGGTTTACCGGTGAGGAGTGCGGTGGGGTACCCATGGGGCAGGCTTGTGGGGTACCCATGGGGCAGGCTTGTGGGGTACCCATGGGGCAGGTTTGTGGGGTACCCATGGGGCAGGCTTGTGGGGTACCCATGGGGCAGGTTGGTGGGGTACCCATGGGGCAGGTTTGTGGTACATATCAGAATGAAGTATTTTACTCATATAATATTATTGTACAATCACACAGAACCAGCACCAACACGGAGGAGGTCTCACAATACTTTCCTTACATAGTTACATAGTATTATTATAGTTACATAGTATTATTATAGTTACATAGTGCCATAGTTACATAGTATTATTATAGTTACATAGTTACATAGTATTATTATAGTTACATAGTATTATTATAGTTACATAGTATTTGAGGTTGAATAAAGACATTAGTCCATCAAGTCCAACCTATTAGGATCTCATTCTAGGAGTACCCGTACCCCTGTATGTTACCTGTACCCCTGTATATTACCTGTACCCCTGTATGTTACCTGTACCCCTGTATGTTACCTGTACTCCTGTATATTACCTGTACCCCTGTATATTACCTGTACCCCTGTATGTTACC
>NW_017309274.1:18605-23661 GCF_000935625.1 Nanorana parkeri | reverse complement strand
GGCTGATTGGCTGGGGAAGGGGCTGCATGGTCCCAAAACGTTGCTAGAGGTGTTTTCACTTGGGTCAATAAACTTATTGACTTGAATACTTGGAGTGCCGGTGACTTTTATTATTTTTTACGTTTGTGACGGCGGCATCCGTTGTTGCTGCTGCACCCGCCCTGCTGCACGGGCATTTTACGGTCAGGAGTGCGATGGGATACTTGGACTTTTGTGCCTTTAATTGGTCCACTGCAAATAAAGGCACAGTCCACTTTTTAGATCACGGTATTTATATGGTCCCCGACATGGCCACACAGTCTAGCAGAGGAGTCTGGATCGCAGCACTGGCTGAACAAAACCACTTTCCTCACATTAAGACACTCAATCTGTATTGTCCTGAGGTCCTCCACGGTGTCTGTAGCCGCTGCCCAGAGTTCGGCCTTAATGCATTTCGATAAGTAGGACTTTATTAGGTCTTCTTGGAGAACTTTCCTTATTTCCCCCTGTCAGGGCTCATCAAGCAAAGCTATTATCAGTGGCCGATATCAGACCCATTATAATTCCCCTCTGCTGGGACGATCGGTGAATGGCCAGCAGCACATCTCCCAGTCTCACCTCTACCAAGGGCGGCCTTTGCTTCGTCAACTCTTCTTCCACCCAAAGCCGCCGCGACGTTCCCCGGCTCTGCTCCATCCAGACAGATAACACCCATTCCGCGTTATTAGGCAGCTGCACAAACTATCGAACGCTATTGACGGGAAGGGGATTTCTCACTGTATACGGCTTCATTAAAATTCTACAGAGAGCCGCTATTCAATAATCTCCGGCAAAGCGTTGCGTGAGTGGAGCTTGATTAAGCCGCTGCCCTCTCCTTCCCTTCCCCTCGCTAAAAGCGCCGTTGCTCCTTGTTTGCCACAAAGAGGACAATTGTTCAATGAGCTTGACTTGATTAAGCGGAAAGTTTTGGAGATGTTGACAAACTCTTCTCGCAGCCTAATTGCCGGCGGGATAATTAATTTGCGGAAGTAACCAAGCATTATGAGGCCGCGGTTATAGATAGCCGAGGTGAAGAGCGTGGCTTTCATCTCCACGGTCACGAGGCTGACCAATCGCAGGTCACGGCCACAAAACCCGACTGACGCCAAAGGACGAGCTTAGAAAAACGGCGGCGGGAAAAAGCCGGCCCTGTCACTAGCAGTGAAGCATTGCGGGTCGTTGCCTTCGATCGTGAAGCTCGCCGTACGCGGGGCAACTCCATTCAACCTTGTTGTCAAAATTGTAAAGCTGCCCAAAGACGTTTGAGGTGAATTCCGGAGAGTGTCGTAGATACAATGTGTACGTCTGTGTCCCTCTAGACCAGGGGTTCTCAACCTTTCTAGGGCCGGGACCCCTTGGTAACATTTGCCAAGTTGGGGTGACCCCCCAACGGACACTGAGGGCTGAGGAGGACTCGCACCGAGCACAGCAGACATCACACAGCGACCCCGCAGGTTGAGAACCGCCGGCTGTAACACCATATAACACAAGCCGGCGGTGTCAGTTTTTATTATTAATAATAACCATGATAATCTAATAGCTGGAGACTCCCGGCGACCCCCGGCAAATTGTCATTCGACCCCCGAAGGGGTCCCGACCCACAGAACCGCTGCTCTAGTGCGACGGATTCATGTACATCAGAAACAAGGTGTCACCACCTGGATTTGCTGTGACACACATACAGGTGTGCTGGTGCAGTCTGAGCGGTGGCATCCGCAGTCATCTCTTAGAGGGGTTTACCGGTGAGGAGTGCGGTGGGGTACCCATGGGGCAGGCTTGTGGGGTACCCATGGGGCAGGCTTGTGGGGTACCCATGGGGCAGGTTTGTGGGGTACCCATGGGGCAGGCTTGTGGGGTACCCATGGGGCAGGTTGGTGGGGTACCCATGGGGCAGGTTTGTGGTACATATCAGAATGAAGTATTTTACTCATATAATATTATTGTACAATCACACAGAACCAGCACCAACACGGAGGAGGTCTCACAATACTTTCCTTACATAGTTACATAGTATTATTATAGTTACATAGTATTATTATAGTTACATAGTGCCATAGTTACATAGTATTATTATAGTTACATAGTTACATAGTATTATTATAGTTACATAGTATTATTATAGTTACATAGTATTTGAGGTTGAATAAAGACATTAGTCCATCAAGTCCAACCTATTAGGATCTCATTCTAGGAGTACCCGTACCCCTGTATGTTACCTGTACCCCTGTATATTACCTGTACCCCTGTATGTTACCTGTACCCCTGTATGTTACCTGTACCCCTGTATATTACCTGTACCCCTGTATGTTACCTGTACTCCTGTATATTACCTGTACCCCTGTATATTACCCGTACCCCTGTATGTTACCCGTACCCCTGTATATTACCTGTACCCCTGTATGTTACCTGTACCCCTGTATATTACGGTCCCTTAAGAAATCGTCCAAACGTTTCTTGAACAATTCCACATTATTTGCTGAGATCGCCGCCTGTGGCCTGTGTTCTTAGATCCAAGATGGCGGTAAACCGCGTTGAAAGCGCCCCAGTTATAGTGACAGACAATAAAATCGTTGCTTCTATTAACCACTTCAATTTGGGGCGCGTGTTGATATTTTTAATCACATGTTGCGCAGACTTCATGAATTTGACGCACAACTTCCAACATCATCCACCCCACCAGCATTGTGGCTCCAGGTTTCTCCGATCGCTTCAATTCCATCTTAGCTTCCAATAAACGATGGCAGCCGTCATTTGATTGGCCAGATTAGACTTCACAATGACCGGAACTCAGCTGGTGTGCTGAACTTGTGGCTGGTGGATTGCAGGTTCTGGCCACTAATGATATCACATGTGACATTCTTGCTGTGTCTGAATTGATTGAAGATTGTCCCATGTATGGCCAGATTAAGAGACGACTCAGCTGGTGTATTGATTGTGTGATTGGGGACAGCTGTGTCTGCTTGCTGTGGATTGCTTCTCCCCTTTCCATACCGTCAGGGAAATCCGGCCATAGGACAGGTTCGGTGGCAGCTGATGAGCAGGTGCATGAGATGGTATGGCGCCAACATTGTACGCAACTACATGCACGTGCATGGACAAAAACATGCGTGTATTTGCATTACATGTCGCATGCAGGTAGCGTGCACACAACCATGCCGAGCCATGGCACCAAATGGCCTATTTAAGGTTGCAATCTTTGTTCCTGACTTCTGTTTCGCGCTTACCCGGATTGGCTCTGAACTCTGCTGATCTCCACCTCTACGACCCTGGCTTGTTATCTGACCTCGCCCCTGCCTTCCGATTTGGTACCATCCTGTCCGCAAAGCTCTGACCCAGCTTGTCTTAGCCCTGCTTCTGCCTACCCTTCATGTACTGCAACGCTCACATGTTACCGACACGGCTTGGCCCGACTCTGCTATTCTTCTGCATCACTGCTAATCCTTCTGCTATCGGCATCATCCCCTGGTGGTCATCTCCATCTGCTGACTCCTGTATCCAGCTGCCTGCAACGCCTGTCCTGGTATCTTCAGCAGCTCCTGCCGGCACTCGTGCCCCTCTCTGTCCCTCCACCTACTACTATGCCACGGTCAGGGGTGCTCGAAGGCAGGGCCATCTTTAATATTGATTGGACCATGGGCAAACATTTTCTTGGGCCCCCTGCCACACCCTGCCCCCCCGCCATGCAATTTTGTCCCGCCATGCAATATTGCCTGCTATATGCCGACAGCACTGAGCCGCGCTGCAGCTGGGAAAGATCCCGACAACATTATCAGGATCCACCCCGCTACCTGATTGATAGCTGGCTCTGCCTCTCTAGATACAGAGCCAGCTGTGCCAGCCCCCTCCCCAGTGCTGAAGAGGTGGTCGTTGCAGACGCAGCATTAGCACTAGTTTTTGGGATACAGGGCCCCACAGCAATGACTGGGCCCGGGGCAGCTGCCCTTTTTGCCCTGCCTTAAAGACAGCCTTGCTCGAAGGTATGAAACGTGAACCCGGAAGAAGAGAGGATCTGTGAAACGTGAACCCGGAAGAAGAGGAGATCTGTGAAACGTGAACCCGGAAGAAGAGGGGATCTGTGAAACGTGAACCCGGAAGAAGAGGGGATCTGTGAAACGTGAACCCGGAAGAAGAGGGGATCTGTGAAACGTGGACCCGGAAGAAGAGGGGATCTGTGAAACGTGAACCCGGAAGAAGAGGGGATCTGTGAAACGTGAACCCGGAAGAAGAGGGGATCTGTGGGCATCTCTGTGATATGTCGCACCTTCTCAATAAATAAGACTTTTGCGTCACGTTTATACTGGGGTGCCGGTGTCCCCGCTTCTACATGCAGCATTCATTCACACCTAGGAGTGAGCAGAGCTGGGTGATTTCCAGGCTGGTTTGCACATTTGCTACTTGTAATACAGAAGCAGAATTCAGCATTTTTGGCCCCATGGACCTTTAAACGGGAGCGTCAGTAACGCGTGCGCAGGGACATGTTTTTTCAGTGTCTTTCAGGTGCTTCCATTGAAGTCTATGCAGCCAAAATGCTCGACGTTCCTGTACTTTGCGCAGTGATTGTGCTCCGGGCCCTCGATCGCTCAGGTGTGAGCCGCCACCATAGAACACGATGAGATTGCAGATCGGGGGAGTGAATGAGACCTCATGTCATTGTGCTCCGGGCCCTCGATCGCTCAGGTGTGAGCCGCCACCATAGAACACGATGAGATTGCAGATCGGGGGAGTGAATGAGACCCCATGTCATTGTGCTCCGGGCCCTCGATCGCTCAGGTGTGAGCCGCCACCATAGAACACGATGAGATTGCAGATGGGGGAGTGAATGAGACCTCATGTCATTGTGCTCCGGGCCCTCGATCGCTCAGGTGTGAGCCGCCACCATAGAACACGATGAGATCGTAGATCGGGGGAGTGAATGAGACCTCATGTCATTGTGCTCCGGGCCCTCGATCGCTCAGGTGTGAGCCGCCACCATAGAACACGATGAGATTGCAGATCGGGGGAGTGTGAATGAGACCTCATGTCATTGTAATGGTGCACA
>NW_017309274.1:16536-17687 GCF_000935625.1 Nanorana parkeri | reverse complement strand
GGTCCGGTGGGAGGAGCTCCAGGTGTGGGCCCTAATTTAGCTGGCCGGTGACTGCCTGAGGTGCCGCACGTGTCGGGATCCTCTGGCAGTCGCCGGCCAGCTAAATTAGGACCCCACCTGGAGCTCCTCCCACCCGACCAGCGAGTACTTCTCACAATGCCCTGTTTTTTTCGCCCTCATCCTGCAGCGCCCTCAGGCGGCCGCCTGACTTGCCTTGCGGTAGCGCCGGGCCTGATGGTGCACTGCCGGTACGTATCAGCCCAATGTGAACCTGAACGGTATAGATTGCGTGATCCTCTTCCAGAATGTGGCCCCGTAGGCATGGCGGTGCACCCCGGGGGTCTGTAACGTAGAAGCGAACAACCCTCTAAATGGACGTGGAATGAGGTGGTCCTCTGCATGATGGATTTTCGGCTTCCACGGCCTCTATGTGACTGTGATGGGAAGGCGCTGGGACATGATAAGTATTCGCTTCTCCGTCTGACTTTTTCCTGCAGTGTGTGCGTTGCTCCATCTCTTTCCCTGAGAGAGATAAGTCAGCAGCAGCAGCCGTGTGCGATAAGTCAGCTCATCAGCAGGCTGCCGGCGGCTGATAAGGAACAGAGGATGGGAGTGAAGGTGAGAGACCCTCTCCGGAGAGAATGAGGCCATCCTAGTGGGAGCGCAGTACAAGTGCTCATCAACATGCCGATGGCACCGCGGATTATTGATGCTGCTGTTTGGGTAACATTCCCGGAGTATTTTCCAGGAGAATATATACCGGCGGCGTTTATATTCCCAGATACAACCACGGTGCAGATGACTTCTTCCCTGAAGAAAGAAAGATGGAGCGTGTAGTTCCGGCATTCCGGCACGCCGATCTCAGAAGAATGGTCAACCCCACACCCGGCTGGCGGGTACTGATCAGCACCGGCTGTACCGGGAGATCGTCTGTGCCAGTGTTAGATTGATGACTCGGGGTTCTTATTCATAATCAGGAACATCGAAGGACAAGACTTCCCGGAGACATCCAACCGTTCATTGTATCTACACCTACATACCTCCCAACCTTCACCCCCAATGTGTATAGGCAACGGACACACCCCGGTCACATACCCCAGCTACACACCCCGGTCACATACCCCAGCTACACACCCCGGTCATACCCCAGC
>NW_017309274.1:11346-12335 GCF_000935625.1 Nanorana parkeri | reverse complement strand
GACACACCCCGGTCACATACCCCAGACACACCCCGGTCACATACCCCAGCTACACACCCCGGTCACAGACCCCAGACACACCCCGGTCACATACCCCAGCTACACACCCCGGTCACATACCCCAGACACACCCCGGTCACATACCCCAGACACACCCCGGTCACATACCCCAGCTACGGACACACCCCGGTCATATCCCCCAGTTATAGCCCCAGCATAGTCCATGTATTCTGTGCAGACTGAAGGGTAATATGTTCTTCCACAGAGGATTCTGGACACGAGCCCGCACCACGTCATAACAATCGCTGCTCAATTCACAATATGTAAAACTTCATATTAATGCAAATTACTGGTCAAGGTGACCGATTGGGCAAGCGCCGTCCCTGCAAACGCAGTGAGGTATCCTAACCAATCTCAGCAACATCTGTACAAAAGCATTGCAAAAGGGACATTAGAATGCCACCCAAAATCAATCCCTCCATCTGCACTCATCCCTACAAAGTACTACAGAAACATGAGCAGCTCTTCATGTAACATCGCACCAATGGAGCCCCGAAGAACAAAGGAGCAGCGTGAAAACCGCCCGCAACACATCAGACCCCAATAATGTACCCCCCGAAATCTCCGCACATTGTAGTCCTGTGTAGAGGGGTTTAATATGACACGTTGGGGAGCGATCATAAACGAATCGTACAGAAGCGTAGTCACCACCAGAGGGCGCCCCTTCTACTGGGTTCCAGTAATCCCTCCACAGACCGCCCAGTGTTCAGGACTATAGGGAGCTCCTTGTGGCCCCAAAATATACGAAGGACCCGGATCATCTACACCTCCCCCACAGAGAACGCACAAAGAGAACGCACACAGAGATCACACACACTCAGAGATCGCACACAGAGAACACGCAGAGATCGCACACAGAGAACACGCAGAGATCGCACACAGAGAACACGCAGAGATCGCACACAGAGAACACGCAGAGATCGCACACA
>NW_017309274.1:7733-8217 GCF_000935625.1 Nanorana parkeri | reverse complement strand
CACACAGAGGACACACACACGCAGAGATCGCACACAGAGAACACGCACACGCAGAGATCGCACACAGAGAACACACACACGCAGAGATCGCACACAGAGAACACACACACGCAGAGATCGCACACAGAGGACACACACACGCAGAGATCGCACACAGAGGACACATACAGTGAAGACGCACAGAGCACGCATAAAGAAAACGCACACAGAGCGAGCGGCCAGGACCGCTCAGTCCCGAGAAAGTGGACCTGTAGCCGCACACTGAACGTCACAGTTCATTAGAACCATTACCGAGTACAGAACTCCAGAAGAGGAATCTCACATTGTAAGGATCGGCTCCACCTGTAATTGGATGTTCAGTTTGGTGTTGGCATTGGTGGCCCGACTTGTATCCCTCCAAGGATGACGCTTTTCATGCCTTACATTATCTGCTCCGGCAGTGTGACCAGTAAATCCACAATTTCAGGTTTTGGATCCCCCACAT
>NW_017309274.1:2238-6969 GCF_000935625.1 Nanorana parkeri | reverse complement strand
CCCCCCAAAGACCCCGCCGATGCATTAAAAATGAACTGTATACACACCTCCCTTCCAGGTGTGTTAGGTCCGGCCTGGTGACATGACAGGTACTCTTTGCCCTCCTCCAGTGGTGAGTAGATCCGGAATGTAGCAGTGACACTTGATGGCCATTGCTCACGTCTGCCTTCTATTGGGAGTACAGGGTGGGGGGACGGGTCCTTGACACCCCGGGCTCACAGGAAGTGGGTTGAATGACACTGGAATAAGAGCAGTGCTGGATTGGGGAGTCTGCGGGGGGCAGTGCTGGGGGTGGGGTGACCAATGATCCTTTATTAACAGAATTTTACATTTTCCCCGCTGGTCTTAAAAGTGCATTTCTACATCTACTGTCAAATTTGGGAAAACCCCTCTCTGTGTTCGGTACGTGTTCGGTACGTGTTCCATACATGTTCTGTACATGTTCTGTACGTGTTCCTATTCACAAAGCATACAAAACATGTTTTTAAAGATTTCTTACCTTTTCGATGTGTCTTTGGTGGAGGCCTTTGTGCAAGGTCCAGGCCACTCTGAGCAGTCTGAAAGTAAACATAGAGGGACAAACTGTCTTCATCTCATGATCTCTTTGTAAGGCCGGACAATCTGCCAGCACAGCACAGACAGGGTTAATTAGGGTAAACGTAACTCCCCCAGCCCCCTCTGTAACATTACCTGGGGGGAGGAGCTAGAGAACATTATTGGTCAAGTAAAACACATGTGAAACTGTAAGCAGCAAATGACAGATATGAAACGGGTGCAATCCCAACGTGGCTGCAAAACTGGAAGAGATGAGTGACTCCGGCCTTCCAGCTGTGGGGCCAGAGCTGCCCACCCCGGGGTTAGACCCCCTGTGAGGGTGCAGCAAAGAATGAAAAGGACTGCTACACCGTGATAATACAATTACAGAGAATTGTGACGTCAGATGACGGGGTCAGAGAACTCTCATGACCCCGTCATGATTGATGGACGGGGGGAGGGAAGGCTCATTGATGGACGGTGGGGGGGAGGGAAGGCTCATTGATGGATGTGGGGAGGGAAGGCTCATTGATGGACGGGGGAGGGAAGGCTCATTGAGGGACGGGGGGAGGGAAGGCTCGTTGATGGACTGGCGGGAGGGAAGGCTCATTGAGGGACGGGGGGAGGGAAGGCTCGTTGATGGACTGGCGGGAGGGAAGGCTCATTGAGGGACGGGGGGAGGGAAGGCTCGTTGATGGACTGGCGGGAGGGAAGGCTCATTGAGGGACGGGGGGAGGGAAGGCTCGTTGATGGACTGGCGGGAGGGAAGGCTCATTGAGGGACGGGGGGAGGGAAGGCTCGTTGATGGACTGGCGGGAGGGAAGGCTCATTGAGGGACGGGGGGAGGGAAGGCTCGTTGATGGACTGGCGGGAGGGAAGGCTCATTGAGGGACGGGGGGAGGGAAGGCTCGTTGATGGACTGGCGGGAGGGAAGGCTCATTGAGGGACGGGGGGAGGGAAGGCTCGTTGATGGACTGGCGGGAGGGAAGGCTCATTGAGGGACGGGGGGAGGGAAGGCTCGTTGATGGACTGGCGGGAGGGAAGGCTCATTGAGGGACGGGGGGAGGGAAGGCTCGTTGATGGACTGGCGGGAGGGAAGGCTCATTGAGGGACGGGGGGAGGGAAGGCTCGTTGATGGACTGGCGGGAGGGAAGGCTCATTGAGGGACGGGGGGAGGGAAGGCTCGTTGATGGACTGGCGGGAGGGAAGGCTCATTGAGGGACGGGGGGAGGGAAGGCTCGTTGATGGACTGGCGGGAGGGAAGGCTCATTGAGGGACGGGGGGAGGGAAGGCTCGTTGATGGACTGGCGGGAGGGAAGGCTCATTGAGGGACGGGGGGAGGGAAGGCTCGTTGATGGACTGGCGGGAGGGAAGGCTCATTGAGGGACGGGGGGAGGGAAGGCTCGTTGATGGACTGGCGGGAGGGAAGGCTCATTGAGGGACGGGGGGAGGGAAGGCTCGTTGATGGACTGGCGGGAGGGAAGGCTCATTGAGGGACGGGGGGAGGGAAGGCTCGTTGATGGACTGGCGGGAGGGAAGGCTCATTGAGGGACGGGGGGAGGGAAGGCTCGTTGATGGACTGGCGGGAGGGAAGGCTCATTGAGGGACGGGGGGAGGGAAGGCTCGTTGATGGACTGGCGGGAGGGAAGGCTCATTGAGGGACGGGGGGAGGGAAGGCTCGTTGATGGACTGGCGGGAGGGAAGGCTCATTGAGGGACGGGGGGAGGGAAGGCTCGTTGATGGACTGGCGGGAGGGAAGGCTCATTGAGGGACGGGGGGAGGGAAGGCTCGTTGATGGACTGGCGGGAGGGAAGGCTCATTGAGGGACGGGGGGAGGGAAGGCTCGTTGATGGACTGGCGGGAGGGAAGGCTCATTGAGGGACGGGGGGAGGGAAGGCTCGTTGATGGACTGGCGGGAGGGAAGGCTCATTGAGGGACGGGGGGAGGGAAGGCTCGTTGATGGACTGGCGGGAGGGAAGGCTCATTGAGGGACGGGGGGAGGGAAGGCTCGTTGATGGACTGGCGGGAGGGAAGGCTCATTGAGGGACGGGGGGAGGGAAGGCTCGTTGATGGACTGGCGGGAGGGAAGGCTCATTGAGGGACGGGGGGAGGGAAGGCTCGTTGATGGACTGGCGGGAGGGAAGGCTCATTGAGGGACGGGGGGAGGGAAGGCTCGTTGATGGACTGGCGGGAGGGAAGGCTCATTGAGGGACGGGGGGAGGGAAGGCTCGTTGATGGACTGGCGGGAGGGAAGGCTCATTGAGGGACGGGGGGAGGGAAGGCTCGTTGATGGACTGGCGGGAGGGAAGGCTCATTGAGGGACGGGGGGAGGGAAGGCTCGTTGATGGACTGGCGGGAGGGAAGGCTCATTGAGGGACGGGGGGAGGGAAGGCTCGTTGATGGACTGGCGGGAGGGAAGGCTCATTGAGGGACGGGGGGAGGGAAGGCTCGTTGATGGACTGGCGGGAGGGAAGGCTCATTGAGGGACGGGGGGAGGGAAGGCTCGTTGATGGACTGGCGGGAGGGAAGGCTCATTGAGGGACGGGGGGAGGGAAGGCTCGTTGATGGACTGGCGGGAGGGAAGGCTCATTGAGGGACGGGGGGAGGGAAGGCTCGTTGATGGACTGGCGGGAGGGAAGGCTCATTGAGGGACGGGGGGAGGGAAGGCTCGTTGATGGACTGGCGGGAGGGAAGGCTCATTGAGGGACGGGGGGAGGGAAGGCTCGTTGATGGACTGGCGGGAGGGAAGGCTCATTGAGGGACGGGGGGAGGGAAGGCTCGTTGATGGACTGGCGGGAGGGAAGGCTCATTGAGGGACGGGGGGAGGGAAGGCTCGTTGATGGACTGGCGGGAGGGAAGGCTCATTGAGGGACGGGGGGAGGGAAGGCTCGTTGATGGACTGGCGGGAGGGAAGGCTCATTGAGGGACGGGGGGAGGGAAGGCTCGTTGATGGACTGGCGGGAGGGAAGGCTCATTGAGGGACGGGGGGAGGGAAGGCTCGTTGATGGACTGGCGGGAGGGAAGGCTCATTGAGGGACGGGGGGAGGGAAGGCTCGTTGATGGACTGGCGGGAGGGAAGGCTCATTGAGGGACGGGGGGAGGGAAGGCTCGTTGATGGACTGGCGGGAGGGAAGGCTCATTGAGGGACGGGGGGAGGGAAGGCTCGTTGATGGACTGGCGGGAGGGAAGGCTCATTGAGGGACGGGGGGAGGGAAGGCTCGTTGATGGACTGGCGGGAGGGAAGGCTCATTGAGGGACGGGGGGAGGGAAGGCTCGTTGATGGACTGGCGGGAGGGAAGGCTCATTGAGGGACGGGGGGAGGGAAGGCTCGTTGATGGACTGGCGGGAGGGAAGGCTCATTGAGGGACGGGGGGAGGGAAGGCTCGTTGATGGACTGGCGGGAGGGAAGGCTCATTGAGGGACGGGGGGAGGGAAGGCTCGTTGATGGACTGGCGGGAGGGAAGGCTCATTGAGGGACGGGGGGAGGGAAGGCTCGTTGATGGACTGGCGGGAGGGAAGGCTCATTGAGGGACGGGGGGAGGGAAGGCTCGTTGATGGACTGGGGGAGGGAAGACTCATTGATGGACTGGGGGAGGGAAGGCTCGTTGATGGACTGACGGGAGGGAAGGCTAATTGATGGCCTGGGGGAGGGTGGAAGGCTCATTGATGGACTGGGGGAGGGAAGGCTCGTTGATGGACTGGCGGGAGGGAAGGCTGGCCGGTGTTGATTTGTCCTCCAAATTCACCAGATCTCAGTCCAATCGATCATCTGTGGGATGTGCTGGAAGAACAAGTCCGATCCCTGGAGGCCGATCACCTCACAACTTACAGGACTTCCAGGATCTGCTAGTGACGGCTCGGTGCCGGATACCACAGCGCACATTCAGAGGACTGGCGGAGTCCATGCCTGGACGGGTCAGGAGGACCTCCTCGATATTAGGGGGTGCTCGGAAGGTTAGGGATGATCGGTGTATATTGTAAATAATGTGGATGACGTTCGGATACAATGTAGCGATGATGAGATTGTCTGGAAGATTCCACATGCTCAGTATGGCGGCTTAAGATGAATGCAATGGAATTGTCACATTCTGAAGGAACTCATTACTCACTTCCTGTAGGATTGGTGTGATCGAGTTTATTTCCTCTGTGAAAACCTATGTAGAAGTGTGATCCGACCCCCCCCCCTTTGGGACATGG
>NW_017309274.1:0-577 GCF_000935625.1 Nanorana parkeri | reverse complement strand
GGTCTCACATAGGAAGTCCTCCAGCTCTGCAATTAGCTTTCAGATAGGATACATTACAAGGGTCAAGGTCGAACATTAGAGCTCCATTGACTGTGACTCCTCTGAGTGACCCGAGGATGATATCTCAAGAACCATGACAGCCAAATTCCCATCTCTAAGAACCATCCCGGTGCCGCCGTATGTGAATTCCACCGGCATGCCCAGTGTATAAGGAGATGACCCTTCCCCCGCAAGACCGAGAACGCCAGCCACACTGAATGCAGATTCTATGATATCCCCGATGTCTCCGATCATTATATATAATAGGGATCGGGAGGTATGAGGGTCCTGAGCATTATATATAATAGAGGACGGGATGTATGAGGGTCCTGAGCATTATATATAATAGGGATCGGGAGATAAGAGGGTCCTGATCATTATATATAATAGAGGACGGGATGTATGAGGGTCCTGAGCATTATATATAATAGGGATCGGGAGGTATGAGGGTCCTGATCATTATATATAATAGGGATTGGGAGGTATGAGTGTCCTGATCATTATATATAATAGGGATCGGGAGATAAGAGGGTCCTGA
>NW_017309273.1:80633-82657 GCF_000935625.1 Nanorana parkeri | reverse complement strand
GGTCTCAGGAGGAGGAGACGTGCGGAGGGTCTCAGGAGGGGAGGGTCAATATCGGTATCAGTGCATCCCTACTCGGAATGATAGACGCTCACACCTCTAGTCTGATATAAACTTTTATTTGTAATTTATTATTTTGCATTATCTTATGTAACACGAGCTTACGTTATGTTTCTTGTACATTGGTTTATCTTTTTGTTTTTTTTGTTTCTGTATATCAAAAAATTAAATAAAAAAGGGATTTACTGCTTGTTATGGTGTTGGGGCTCAAATAAAAAATATATATACTCCCTTGATCCTCTGTCCCGTCTGCCTGGTAGACCGGTCCCTACAGGCTTCCGCGCCTCATCTTTTCATAGAGATCTTTATCAGACTGAACAACCCCACCTGTGTGAAAGCTACTTACAATTTCTCAAAAGCATCAGCAGACATGTGTGTGCTTTGATGTGTAATTAAACTCCTTTTTTGCACAAAACCTTTCCCGCACTCTAAACATGAGAAGGGGCGCTCGCCTGTGTGCGTGTCCTGGTGTCTACGGAGGTCTTTTTTAATAGTGAAAGATTTCCCACATTCCGCGCATGAGAAAGGACGTTCACTCGTGTGAATCCTCTGGTGTTTCAGAAGGTCTCCTTTCATGGTGAATGATTTCCCGCACTCTGAACAGAAAAAAGGACGCTCTCCTGTGTGAATTCTCTGGTGTTCAAGAAGTTTTCCTTTCTTATGGAAACCCTTCCCGCACTCTGAACATGAAAAGGGATAGCAGCCGGTGTGAATACTCTGATGATTAAGAAGGTCTCCTTTTAGAATGAAAGATTTTCCACACTCTGAACATGAGAAAGGACGCTCACCGGTGTGAATTTTCTGGTGTTTATAAAGGCATGATTTACGATAAAAACATTTCCCACACTCTAAGCATGAGAAAGGCCGCTCACCCGTGTGACTTCTCTGGTGAATAAGAAGTTCTGCTTGGCGATGGAAACATTTTCTGCACTCTGAACATGTGAAAGGGCGCTCACCCTTGTGAATTTTCAGGTGATTACGAAGGTCTCTTTTCACTGTAAAACTTTTTCCACACTCTGGGCATGAGAAAGGACGCTCACCTGTGTGAATTCTCAGGTGTTCAAGGAGATTTCCTTTCGTATTGTAACATTTCCCACACTCTGAACATGGAAAAGGACGATCCCCGGTGTGAATTCTCTGGTGTCTGAAGAGGCTCGCTTTTAGAGTGAAACTTTTCCCGCATTCTGAACACGTAAAAGGACGCTCACCTGTGTGAATTCTCTGGTGTCTGAAGAGGCTCGCTTTTAGAGTGAAACTTTTCCCGCATTCTGAACACGTAAAAGGACGCTCACCTGTGTGAATTCTCAGGTGTTCAAGGAGATTTCCTTTCGTATTGTAACATTTCCCACACTCTGAGCATGAAAAAGGACGTTCACGGGAGTGACTTCCCGGCTGTACTAGAAGTGTTTTGTATTCAGTGAGAGGTTTCTTGCACTGGAAAGAAGACAACAAACTCGCTCCTGTTTGATCTCCTTCATGACTTAAAGAAGGTTCCTCGGGATTGGAGAGATCTGTGGATGTCTCCAAATGGGAAGGTCTGTGATGAATATTATGAGTAATGGGATTCACTCCCGGAGAATGTTGTGTGATGTCATCATCTTCTGCCTTACCATATGGAGATAAAATAAGATGTCCCTCCGATCCTTTCCTATTCCGAACATTCTGACCACCTGCTGGAAAGAAATTATTTGTATTAATTATAAGTATGGAGATGGACCTTCATATGGTGTCCAGTATCTCCTCCTCATTGGTTGGTCACATGGCGTTATATTGGGGAACGGAGATGGACCTTCATATGGTGTACAGTATCTCCTCCTCATTTGTTGGTCACATGACGTTATATTGGGGAATGGAGATGGACCTTCATATGGTGTACAGTATCTCCTCCCCATTTGTTGGTCACATGACGTTATATTGAGGAATGGAGATGGACCTTCATATGGTGTACAGTATCTCCTCCTCATTTG
>NW_017309273.1:78828-80429 GCF_000935625.1 Nanorana parkeri | reverse complement strand
TCCCGGGAATACAGAGGACGGGGACATCTCTCTGGTGGGTTCCTCTTACTGGATCCATCTGTAGGAAACACACACACTGACTGAATACATTGTTTCTATGTGTGTATCAGATGATGGGGGATGTAGGCGGAGCCTCCGTACTGCTCTCTCCTCTTACCCGGTGATGTGAGGGGCGGGGCATTCTCCATCACCACGTCCTTGTAGAGATCCCGGTGTCCTTCTAGATACTCCCACTCCTCCATGGAGAAATAGACAGAGACATCCTGACACCTTATAGGAACCTGACACACACAATGATACAGTCACCATCCAGACACATCCCTCGTCTGTTCCTGGATCATGTCCCAGAATTCCCGGCACCGCTCACCTCTCCCGTCAAGAGCTCGATGATCTTCTCGGTGACTTCTAGAACCTTCTTGGCTCTGGTCTCCTCTGTTGTCAGGCGGTGAGGTGGAGGCTCTGTGATGGGTGACGTCCTGTGAAGACATCTGTTGGGTGTTATTGGTTCACCAGATATTTTCTTCTCTACCTTGTACTCCTGGGAGAGAAAGATACAGTTATCACCACAGATTTCCCAGAATCCTTCTCACCTCCTGTCAGGTTTGTGTTTTATGAATAGAGATCAGAGCGATGTCATGTGACCCCCCAGAATCCTCCTCACCTCTCCGGTCAGCAGGTAGATGATCTCCACGGTGAGGTCCAATATCCTCTCAGTCATGTGACCTTGGTCCTCCTCCATCCTCAAGAGACGACAGTGAGATGGTAACCTACTGTAATATACTAACAACCACAAAATGTGTTAGCCATTAACAATGCGATCCAACGGGCGCAATCATTCCCCTACTCACCTCGTATCTTCGTACCCGGACGCGTTCCTCGCTCCTTCGAAAACGCGTTACCTGGTGCGGAACGATTTCAATAAATGACGGGTTCAGCGATCACCCGATTGTTCCTCCTATGCCGGGTGTTGTTATATCAATATAATATCATATTAGCTTCTCTCCTTCCAGTTCCAGCAATGTCTCCTCTCCACTTCCTCCCAACTCACCTCTAACCCGGAACTTCCTGTGTGAACCTTACATCACTTCCTGTCTCTGATCGCGCTTCCTGTAGCGGAAACAGACAGAGCTCACCGGTGATAGATGACGCGAGCGGCATCTATCACCGGCAACGAGGCGAGAGTGGGCCCTGTGTAGGTGCAGTTCTCGGCCAGGTGTCGAGTCACCGATAAGTGAAATTGTTGTTTTATAACCTCTTTGTGTGGAGAGTCTCGGACCCCTAATAAGACCCTCAATCCTCACCCTACCCTCTGTGTCTGTCTTGGTGTCTCTAGAGTTCAAATATGGGTGGGAACCCGTCAGTCCCGACTCCCTTAGAATGTTTGATAAATAGGAAGGGATTTTTGTAAGGGCTGTGATCTGAAACAGCCCCAGGAGACCGGAAAGTCTATGTGTGAAAGACTGGCCCCGCTATGGGACGCGGGGGCCCCCACAGGGAACATTTGTCTGAGAGACTATTGACAAACTTCAAGAACATGTTATGACAGACTCACAGAAACACGAACAGCCCCCTTCATATGTAGAGGGACGAGCCCCGACGCC
>NW_017309273.1:57407-78227 GCF_000935625.1 Nanorana parkeri | reverse complement strand
CACTAACCTCTATGGAGGACCTCTACGCACTAACCTCTATGGAGGACCTCTACGCACTAACCTCTATGGAGGACCTTTACCCACTAACCTCTATGGAGGACCTCTACGCACTAACCTCTATGGAGGACCTTTACGCACTAACCTCTATGGAGGACCTTTACGCACTAACCTCTATGGAGGACCTCTACGCACTAACCTCTATGGAGGACCTCTATGGAGCACCTCTACGCACTAACCTCTATGGAGGACCTCTATGGAGGACCTTTACGCACTAACCTCTATGGAGGACCTCTATGGAGGACCTCTACGCACTAACCTCTATGGAGGACCTTTAGCAACCCCCGAGAGTGCAGGACACAATTCTATGAGAGACTGATAACTAATGCTGTGTTTTTTTAGTCAGTCTAAGAACTGAGACGGGAACGTTCAACACTGCTGCTAGAAACTTAGAAAAAGGGAAGTGGTTTGCTGGCAGAAGATTTATGAAAGCAGAGAACGCCGCAATAGAGTACTTGAGGGAGATTATGTGTCACAATTGGGGAGAAATCAATGTGCATATTGCGAGAGACACTGTAGGAGAGATTGTTCCCCAAAGAGGCCCCCGGGAGACAGGGACCGGACCCTATGAGAAGGGAAGATCAGGTCCAGAACGGACGATGTGAGAGGCCCAGACAGGAAGACGTGTAGGCAGATTTTGTGGGACGGACAGACTCCGTGTATCCAGATGACGATCTGTACTGAGGCCGACCGGGCTTCTTTCTATTAGGCCCCTGGGAGCCCATGGTCACTGCCACCATAGGGGGCCACAGGAGTGATATTATTGTAGATACTGGGGCTCAACATTCAGTAGTGACCCGACCAATAGCCCCCTATCTTTGACAAATAAATGACCGTTGTTGGAGCCACAGGGAATAAAGTTAACAGACCCTTGCCGATGAAAAGACTTTGTAACCTGGGTGGACACCAAGTCCAACATCAGTTCCTATACATGCCAGATTGTCCCATTCCCTTGTTGGGCAGACACGGGAACTAATCCTAATGATGGTGGGAACCCCTCATAATGGGCTCAGCCTTGTACAGACCCGGGAACTGATCATAATGACGGTGGGAAGCCCTCATAATGGGCTCAGCCTTGTACAGACCCGGGAACTGATCATAATGACGGTGGGAAGCCCTCATAATGGGCTCAGCCTTGTACAGACCCGGGAACTGATCATAATGACGGTGGGAAGCCCTCATAATGGGCTCAGCCTTGTACAGACCCGGGAACTGATCATAATGACGGTGGGAAGCCCTCATAATGGGCTCAGCCTTGTACAGACCCGGGAACTGATCATAATGACGGTGGGAAGCCCTCATAATGGGCTCAGCCTTGTACAGACCCGGGAACTGATCATAATGACGGTGGGAAGCCCTCATAATGGGCTCAGCCTTGTACAGACCCGGGAACTGATCATAATGACGGTGGGAAGCCCTCATAATGGGCTCAGCCTTGTACAGACCCGGGAACTGATCATAATGACGGTGGGAAGCCCTCATAATGGGCTCAGCCTTGTACAGACCCGGGAACTGATCATAATGACGGTGGGAAGCCCTCATAATGGGCTCAGCCTTGTACAGACCCGGGAACTGATCATAATGACGGTGGGAAGCCCTCATAATGGGCTCAGCCTTGTACAGACCCGGGAACTGATCATAATGACGGTGGGAAGCCCTCATAATGGGCTCAGCCTTGTACAGACCCGGGAACTGATCATAATGACGGTGGGAAGCCCTCATAATGGGCTCAGCCTTGTACAGACCCGGGAACTGATCATAATGACGGTGGGAAGCCCTCATAATGGGCTCAGCCTTGTACAGACCCGGGAACTGATCATAATGACGGTGGGAAGCCCTCATAATGGGCTCAGCCTTGTACAGACCCGGGAACTGATCATAATGACGGTGGGAAGCCCTCATAATGGGCTCAGCCTTGTACAGACCCGGGAACTGATCATAATGACGGTGGGAAGCCCTCATAATGGGCTCAGCCTTGTACAGACCCGGGAACTGATCATAATGACGGTGGGAAGCCCTCATAATGGGCTCAGCCTTGTACAGACCCGGGAACTGATCATAATGACGGTGGGAAGCCCTCATAATGGGCTCAGCCTTGTACAGACCCGGGAACTGATCATAATGACGGTGGGAAGCCCTCATAATGGGCTCAGCCTTGTACAGACCCGGGAACTGATCATAATGACGGTGGGAAGCCCTCATAATGGGCTCAGCCTTGTACAGACCCGGGAACTGATCATAATGACGGTGGGAAGCCCTCATAATGGGCTCAGCCTTGTACAGACCCGGGAACTGATCATAATGACGGTGGGAAGCCCTCATAATGGGCTCAGCCTTGTACAGACCCGGGAACTGATCATAATGACGGTGGGAAGCCCTCATAATGGGCTCAGCCTTGTACAGACCCGGGAACTGATCATAATGACGGTGGGAAGCCCTCATAATGGGCTCAGCCTTGTACAGACCCGGGAACTGATCATAATGACGGTGGGAAGCCCTCATAATGGGCTCAGCCTTGTACAGACCCGGGAACTGATCATAATGACGGTGGGAAGCCCTCATAATGGGCTCAGCCTTGTACAGACCCGGGAACTGATCATAATGACGGTGGGAAGCCCTCATAATGGGCTCAGCCTTGTACAGACCCGGGAACTGATCATAATGACGGTGGGAAGCCCTCATAATGGGCTCAGCCTTGTACAGACCCGGGAACTGATCATAATGACGGTGGGAAGCCCTCATAATGGGCTCAGCCTTGTACAGACCCGGGAACTTATCATACTGATGGTGGGAACCCTTCATAATGGGCTCAGCCTTGTATAGACACGGGAACTCCTCATACTGATGGTGGGAACCATAATGGACAGCATGAGTACAGAGCTGAGAGCTCAGTGTTGTCTTTCAATACTTTGGCTCCGCCTTCTCCGAACGTTCTACAACTTGGTTCCATATATTAAATTTCATAAATCCGCGAGAATAAATAATTAAAAACATACATTTAATTTTAATATTAAAAACATGATTTGGAAGAACTACAAAAGCGGAATGAGATCATGAACACGTCGCCGGGCAGTGCGGAACACATGATGAGTTTTGTTGAGGTCTTTTGCGTCGGCGGGTCTACGGAAGAGGATATTCTCGAGATCCAAATTTTCTTTGCCAACTACACGGCAACAGCTTTCTTCTCTTGGAAGACGTCCGGCACAGCTATGGGCTCAGAACTGGTGGGACCACATGGGACCCTGGTGAGACCACATGGGACCCTGGAGAGACCACTTGTGACCCTGGAGAGACCACATGGGACCCCCCTGGAGAGACCACTTGGGACCCTGGAGAGACCACTTGGGACCCTGGAGAGACCACTTGGGACCCTGGAGAGACCACATGGGACCCTGGTGAGACCACATGGGACCCTGGTGAGACCACATGGGACCCTGGAGAGACCACATGGGACCCTGGAGAGACCACATGGGACCCTGGTGAGGCCACATGGGACCCTGGTAAGGCCACATGGGACCCTGGTGAGGCCACATGGGACACTGGCGGTCAGGGACGGATTTCCCACAAGGCCCGGCCTTGGGGCAGCAGTGAGTAGAGGGGCAGCAGGTGTGGAATTCCTATCTCCCGATGCCCGGGACATGCAGTTCTGGGCACCGGGTGGGTAGTTGTTTTCTACATTAGTCCCTGCTTTGGGCAAGCAGGGCTAAATGTACAGCGGGGAGCCGCCGCTTGTTTTGTATGCAGCCTACAGGTCTGCCACTCTCCATGGGGGGCTGGAGGGGTTTGGCCGGTTGAGGAACCTGGGCGTAGGGCAGCAGAGAGAGTAAATTCGGCCCTGCTGGTGGTACCAAATGGGACCCTGGTGCACCCATCTACTGTTCTGAGAGGTCTTGAAGGGGTCTTCATGGAAGAGCTGAACCTAAACACCACCCACCGAGGTGGACACAAAGCCAAAAGGACTCCTCGATGCATAAAAGTACAAAGACCGGGGTCCTCACTTTGTATTATGTACTGTCGCCTGGTGCTTCTTTGTTGCCCCGCCTGTTGGATGGTCGGTCTAGGTACTGCCATGACTAACCGGCCTTTGAAGGTTCTGTGTTGTTGAGTTGGCCGTGTTACTGATTTATGTCATCGACATGAATAAAATATCACTGCAGTTTAAGTCCTGCACCCCCGTAATAATTAAACCGCTCCCCGAAAAATCTCGACCTGCCCTTTCGCCCCACCGTCCTTGGAGAACCTGAAGCTTGCTTGGTCACAATGGTTCCTTAGATCTTTTAGTTCCTAAGTCTTTGTTCCGGCCACGTTCATGATGTGGGCTCCCGCTGTCCCTGCTGGATTTGTCTTTAATTATGGAGCTCAACCGGGACCCCGCCTCCAATGTGTGGAGAAAGAGAGACAGAAGCTGTAGGGGGCAGATGTCAGCAGGATGTGTCAAAGTGTCAAAGGATGACTCAGCTACCAGTCTCCATCTTTACCTGAAATGTCCAATTTTGGCTGTTTTATGGACTGAACGATTCCACCTGTTAAAAGCTTAAGCATATTTTTTAACAGCAGCCTCAGCAGGTGTGTGAGAGTGCTTCTGATGACTAATTAGGTTCCCTTTATGCGTGAAACCTTTTCCGCACTCTAAGCACGAAAACGGCCGCTCGCCCGTGTGAACTCTCTGGTGTATGACAAGGGCTGCTCTCTTGATGAAACCTTTCCCGCACTCTGAACATGAGAAAGGCCGCTCGCCCGTGTGAATCCGCTGGTGCGTAAGGAGGTCCGCCTTGCGGAAGAAGCCTTTTTGGCATTCCGCGCAGGAGAAAGGGCGCTCGCCCGTGTGACTCCTCTGGTGTTCGACGAGTTTTCCTTTCTTATGGAAACATTTGCCGCACTCCGAACAGGCAAAAGGGTAGCGGCCCGTGTGAATCCGCTGGTGGTTAAGAAGGTCCGCTCTCTGGATGTAAGATTTCCCGCACTCCGAGCACGAGAAGCAACGCTCACCCGTGTGACCCCTCTGGTGATTGATAAGGTCTCTGTTGTAAATAAAACATTTCCCGCACTCCGGGCACGAGTACGGACGCTCGCTCATGTGAATCTTCTTGTGTTTGTGAAGGTATCCTTTCGTAATGAAGCTTTTCCCGCACACTAAACACGAAAAGGGACGCTCACTCTGGCTACTTCCCTGCTGTGTTAGAAGCGTAATGTATTCATTGAGAGATTTCTCGCACTCTAAAGAGGACAACGAATGAGCTTCTGTGTAAACTCCTTCATGGCTTGAAGAAGAGTCCTTTGGATTAGATGGATCTGCTGACGTGTCAGCACTGTGAGATCCCAGAAGGATATCTGCAGTAGCACTATATGATTCCTCGGGATTAGAGGGACCTGTTGATCCTTCCAACGGGTAAGGTCTGTAATGTGTACTGGGAGCAATGGGATTTATTCTTGGAGAAGATTTCGCATTTCCATTATCTTCTGGAAGTCCCCAAGGGCTTTCCCCATTCCAGACATCGTGTCCATCTGTTGGAAAGAAATATTTTTGTAAGACGACCTGCCATCAAAGTTCAAAGAGAACGCCAAAGACGGGATTTTTGTACCTACCGTAAAGTCTTTTCCTTGGGAGTCTATGGAGGGACACAGGAATTCAAAAACAGTTGGGCTATACCGCTGCCTACAGGAGGTTGGGACACTGGCAAACGGAAAAAAAAGCATGGCGGCCCCTGCAGAACCTTCCCACTACCTAGCATGCTTCAGGACCATGAGAAGGCAGCACCGAGGGCCAGCAAAAAACACAGAGGGGTGCAACCTGTGTCCTTCAATGGTTCCAAGAAAAGAAATTTAGGGAGCAGTGGGCAACAGCCATTGGCAGGCCCATGGAGAATTTGGCAACCAACTGAGGGATGGGCAACAGCCATTGACAGGTCCAAAGGGAATTTGAGAAACAACTGAGGGATGGGCAACAGCCATTGGCAGGCCCAAGGAGAATTTGGCAACCAACTGAGGGATGGGCAACAGCCATTGACAGGTCCAAGGGGAATTTGAGAAACAACGGAGGGATGGGCAACAGCCATTTACAGGCCCAAGGAGAATTTGGGAACCAACTGAGGGATGGGCAACAGCAATTGAAGGCCCAATGAGAATTTGGGTACCAACTGGGGAATGGGCAACAGCCATTGGTAGGCCCAAGGAGAATTTGGGAACCAACTGAGAGAAGGGCAACAGCCATTGACAGGCCCAAGGAGAATTTGGCAACCAACTGAGGGATGGGCAACAGCCATTATGTAATATGTAACTCAGAAGTATCTGGAGGACCAATACCTGAATCAGAGCCAGACGAGGTGAAGCCCTCTGCAGGACAGAGGATCTGCCACGACCAAGGGAAAGCCACAGAGGATCAATCTGGTGCTCCGGACCAGGACTGAGATCTCACCACTAAGGGAACGGATTCTACCTGGAGGAACACTAAGCCCAAATCAGTGGGGGACTGTAAGAGGCCACCAACGATCCATCAAAAATAGATGGGACAACACTTTTTTTTGTAATGGAGGCAACTAGACCAACATTACATCATGAAGGGGTCATCAGAAAAAGAAAGTCCCAAAAAACCCAGAGCTCCTGAGGGAAACTTGGCAAAAACAAAACAAGTCCAGAAGAGAAGACCAGCCAGGTAATATGAGAAGGCCCAAGCTTTTATAATCCAAACCCTTAGAATTCAGGGAAAAGAGGTTCTATGGTGAGAAAGAACTTGCCTGGAACTTGCCAAGGAATTAAAGGAGAACTATGAGGGGGGAGGGGCTGCCAGTGCTGACTGGCGGAACAGACGGGGGAGGGAGCGGACACAGCTGGCTCTGCCTCTAGATAGCTGTCACTCACGCAGCTGGGTGGATCCTGTCATCTAAGTCGGGATCCGCTCAGGCATCTCAGTATATAGGGAGCTGTAGCTCCCTATATACTGAGCTTAGGGTGACGGGAGGACGCTAGTTTGTGTCCTCCCGTTACCCTAAGGAGAACTATGGGGAAAAGCACTGACCCCATAGTTCTCCTTTAATTTGAAGGAACTTACTCAAGAGGCTGCCAATCATCCACAGAGGAAGAACCTATTTACAATCAGGTCCCACAAAGACCACCAAACTTACTCTATCCCATACAGGGGCTACCCCCTGGATCCTGACATGTTTTGCCTGCTGATCCAATATCCAACAATGGAGACTTCCTGCCATGGAGTAGATGAGGAGCACCAAGGTTCGGAACCCTCAGTCTTCAGTGTAGAGATCACCAGTTGAGGAGGATCAGATGGTGATGCCCTACTGCTAAGGAAAATTGGTGCAAGAGCAGGACACCTAGCAATTGAACCAGATCACTAGACCTGTCACAGGGAAACGCCAAAACCTTTTGGGAGGTGAAGGTCCTGCAATGTCCAATGGTGATGTCCAATGGTGAACCGGTCACCCACAGAGGTAGAAAGGGAACTGTCTTTGCTGGGGAACCCGAGAGAAGTGGAGATGTGGAGACAAAACAGCAAGTGGACACCCTCCAGGGTACAACGATTTCATTCTTCTGCTGAGGACTGGAGATTTGGAAGCTATATGGTGTATGATGGCTCCACCTTATTTGTTGGGAACATTGAGCACTGGGGTAAGAACATACATGGTGTCCTTGCTGACAACAGTGAAAGTCTTTCAGCAATTCCCTTACTGAAGTTGTCTATCTCAAACAAAGGCAGCAGAAAGAGGAATATGTTTCTCTGGGGTGTTATCTACATTTTCTTTTGGGCTCAGGAAGAAATTATTTTATTTTCGTAGGAAAAATTTTGGTAAAATTTTATGACGGTTTTCTGCCTTCATTTGGATCAGCTGCAGCATTTCTTGGGGCGGGGGGGGTTGTCTATTTCAATACAAAGTTTATACTCAGAAGATAAATGAAAATGTCAACAGTCTCTGCTGATAGTTTTTATGACTTACTTGTGTCCGTATGTAGAGAAGATTCCTCCTGCTCACTTTTCATCATCATCTCCCCCTCCTCCGTAGACTGCTGAGCTCCTCCCACCAACGTCTCTTCTTCTTCCTCTTTAACCTCAACTTTGATGTCTTTCAGATCTTCAACCTAAATCCCAAAAAAAGATGGAATGAAAAAAAATGAAATGCCAACAAAAAGGCAACAACAACGTTTTTAGGACGTAACCACTCTTCATCATTCTCTTGGTACTACTTGCAAAAATATTACACATGCTTGCATATGTATGGCTTACTTTATTGATATGTGATACCAATAAAGTTAAGTGAAGATTAAGCTCCATACAGTGATACCCACCTACCTGATCATGGTGGGAGAGGGTGAGATCTTCCTGGGCGGAGTCCCGGGAATACAGAGGACGGGGACATCTCTCTGGTGGGTTCCTCTTACTGGATCCATCTGTAGGAAACACACACACTGACTGAATACATTGTTTCTATGATGGGGGATGTAGGCGGAGCCTCCGTACTGCTCTCTCCTCTTACCCGGTGATGTGAGGGGCGGGGCATTCTCCATCACCACGTCCTTGTAGAGATCCCGGTGTCCTTCTAGATACTCCCACTCCTCCATGGAGAGATAGACAGAGACATCCTGACACCTTATAGGAACCTGACACACACAATGATACAGTCACCACCCAGACACGCCCCTTGTCTGTTCCTGGATCATGTCCCAGAATTCCCGGCACCGCTCACCTCTCCCGTCAGCAGCGCCATCATCTTCTTGATGACTTCTAGAATCTTCTTGGCTCTGTTCACCTCTGTTGTCAGGCGGTGAGGTGGAGGCTCTGTGATCGGTGATGTCCCTTGAAGACATCTGCTGGGTGTTAATGGATCACCAGATACTTTCTTCACTACTTTACAATCCTGTGTGAATAGAGATCAGAGTGATGTCATGTGACCTCCCAGAATCCCCCTCACCCCTCCGGTCAGGTCTGTGTTTTATGAATAGAGATCAGAGTGACGTCATGTGACCTCCCAGAATCCTCCTCACCCCTCCGGTCAGGTCTGTGTTTTATGAATAGAGATCAGAGTGATGTCATGTGACTTCCCAGAATCCTCATCACCCCTCCGGTCAGGTCTGTGTTTTATGAATAGAGATCAGAGTGATGTCATGTGACTTCCCAGAATCCTCCTCACCTCTCCGGTCAGCAGGTAGATGATCTCCAGGGTGAAGTTCAGTATCCTCTCAGTCACGTGACTTTGGTCCTCCTCCATCCTCGTTGATGTGGTCATGTGATCTATGAAGGACGCTCCTCTCTGTGGAAGGATAATAAACTGAGAATGATGGACTGTCCCGGGATGAATGATGTCTCCTCCGTAGTTCTGACACCTCAGACGGCTCCGTATACTGTATCACAGGACTCGTTAATCTCGATGAATCTACCAACATCTGAAATTCCAGGTCTGTGATGATTTTGGAGAAAAGTAAGAACCGGAAAAATGCACCTTCACCCGTGTAGGCAAAAATCCTTCCACTGGGTCCAATGCACACCACATGAGGCGGCCATGCACTCGTGGGGGCATCTCAAAGTTGGCAGATGGGCGTGGCATGGGTGGGTGTGATTTGGAGTGGCGTTGGTCTCCCCTGTCCTCAAGCAGCCTCCTACTGAGCTCCTCCCCCTCCTCTCCACTATTGGGTGCGTATTACATTCCTACCTTGCGTGTGAGAACGTTGATTGGCCGGTCTTTCAGCCTCTCCCCTGCCTATTGGCTGGTGCTTCCCGCCCCCTTCTGTCCTTCCCCCAATCAGGTTGTGAGCAGAGTATAGGGAAGATGGCATGGACAGTGCATGGAGGAGCCGACAGTGAGCCCCGGCTCTGCCGATAGCTAAGAGTGACCTGGCGGAGACCTGCAGGGAGGGCAGCCCTAGGTGGGGCCCCAAGAATGCCGGGGCCGGGGGCTGGCCAAACTCTACTCGCCAGGTGAGAGAAGGGCCCCACTGAAAGGAATATGGAGTACACTGTATGACAGGAATGTATGGGGGGAGGGGGGGGCACCGTGTGACAGGAATGTATGTATCCGGTCTATAAATGGCGGCTCTGGATGGACAGTTGGATAAATGTAATATATATAGAATAAAATCTTATTACCTCCTCGGCTGCCAGTTCCAGCAATGTCTCCGCTCTACTTCCCCCCCACCTCAATAGGAAGTTCCTAGTTATAGGTGACATCACTTCCTGTCTTTAACTTCAATCACATCCTGTCTTTGTTCTATATCACTTCCTGTCTGTGCGTTCCACCGACCACCGCCAGTACCCAGGATCGCCACCTTGTGGAGAATATAGAAACTGCAGCCTACGTTTCTCAATATGCCGACAGCGGCCTCTCTCAGCCAGTGGTGCATGCTGGGATAGGGCACATATACTGGAGGGATTTGCCATGTGCTCAGACTAGCCAGGACCAGCCATGGAATAGGGCTGGGTGCTATTCAGCCTGCCCCCCAGGCTAGGTCTGAGGCCTGGGGGTGGGCATGGGCTGGTGTGAGGGAAAGGTTTCACCGAGACCTCCAAAATGAAGGCGGTCTGGGTTGCTGATAGAGGAAGAGACTCAGGACCAATGCTGGCTCTGGAACTAAGAGGACTTCAGAAGGATGGTCGGTTGGTCCTGTTGAGGATCTGTATCCATCCTGCTCATCTACTACTTCAGTTGCTGTTTGCTGCCTCCCAAGTGGATCTACATTGATATGCCAACCAGGTCTGGAGTCTGGAGCTCTTGTCAGTTACCTCTGGAAGCTTAGAATCCCCCATACCCTCTCTCCCCAGTGAAGATGTTCAATAAAACGTTACTTGGCATTATACTACCGGAGTGGACAGCAGTCTGTGGGCACCAGAAGAAGGGCGGTTAGTGCTAATGGGTGGGCAGCTGAAGAACAGACTAGAGATGAACCGGGCAACCAGCGGCTCCTTCGGGGGTGAGCGCTACATGAGAACCAATGGAGTGCTCTAGTACAACTTCAATCACAACCTTTAAACCAATAGTCGAGAGAGGAACCATTGGGGACAAAAGAGAGATCAGAAAGGAAAGAGAGAGAAGAAACACGGGAGGAGAAGAGGAGAGGTAGAGTAAGGTGAGGAAACCGGAGGGAGCGTAGGGCAGACAGGTGAGAACAGAGCCCTAGGCCCCGCTTCGGGGACTTGAAAAATGGAAGCCGACTCATCAGAAGAAGTAAAGGCCTTCCAGTAGAACCATGTCTTACGGTGTTACTCCTCTCTAGATTATAAGAAGACAGATGAGATCTTCCAAGGAGTTCATTTCTGCAATTTTGGATGAACCACGATGAGAGGGACATACTGAAGCAGAGCACGATCCCCTCCCCCCGGAGACTGGGCCGCAGGGCAGTATTCCAACATGATAACGACCCCAAACACACCTCCAGGACCACCACTGACTTGCTAAAGAAGCTGAGGGTGAAGGTGATGGACTGGCTAAGCATGTCTCCAGACCTAAACCCTATGGAGTATATGTGGGGCATCCTCAAACGGAAGGAGGAGGAGCGCAAGGTCTCTAACATCCACCAGCTCCGTGATGTCGTCATGGAGGAGGCAACCTGGGAAGCTCTGGTGACCTCCATGCCCAAGAGGGTGAAGGCAGTGCTGGAAAATAACGGCGGCCACACGAAATATTCACACTTTGCGCCCAATTTGGACATTTTCACTTAGGGGCGTTTAGCGGTTTAGACATTAATAGTGTCGAGTTATTTGGAGGAAATGTACACTGATATACAAGCTGCGCACTCACTACTTTACATTGTAGCAACGTGTCATCTCTTCTGTGTCGTCATATGACATGATATCATCCAATTAGAGGGGGGGGGACTCACTTCTGTGAGATATTGTATATCCACAGTTCCCGCTGATTCATAGTCCCTCATCTTTGCTGCACTACAGTCCCTATTGACACAGTCCACACCGATGTACATCCCCAGTCCCCACTGATGTACATCCACAGTCCCCACTGATGTACATCCACAGTCCCCACTGATGTACATCCCCAGTCCTCACTGATGTACATCCACAGTCCTCACTGATGTACATCCCCAGTCCTCACTGATGTACATCCACAGTCCTCACCGATGTATATCCACACTCCTTACCGATGTACATCCACAGCCCTCACTGATGTACATCCACAGTCCTCACTGATGTACATCCACAGTCCTCACTGATGTACATCCCCAGTCCTCACTGATGTATATCCACACTCTTTACCGATGTACATCCACACTCTTTACCGATGTACATCCACAGTCCTCACTGATGTACATCCACAGTCCTCACTGATGTACATCCACAGTCCTCACTGATGTACATCCACAGTCCTCACTGATGTACATCCACAGTCCTCACTGATGTACATCCACAGTCCTCACTGATGTACATCCACAGTCCTCACTGATGTACATCCACAGTCCTCACTGATGTATATCCACAGTCCTCACTGATGTACATCCACAGTCCTCACTGATGTACATCCACAGTCCTCACTGATGTACATCCACAGTCCTCACTGATGTACATCCACAGTCCTCACTGATGTACATCCACAGTCCTCACTGATGTACATCCACAGTCCTCACTGATGTACATCCACAGTCCTCACTGATGTACATCCACAGTCCTCACTGATGTACATCCACAGTCCTCACTGATGTACATCCACAGTCCTCACTGATGTACATCCACAGTCCTCACTGATGTACATCCACAGTCCTCACTGATGTACATCCACAGTCCTCACTGATGTACATCCACAGTCCTCACTGATGTACATCCACAGTCCTCACTGATGTACATCCACAGTCCTCACTGATGTACATCCACAGTCCTCACTGATGTACATCCACAGTCCTCACTGATGTACATCCACAGTCCTCACTGATGTACATCCACAGTCCTCACTGATGTACATCCACAGTCCTCACCGATGTACATCCACAGTCCTCACTGATGTACATCCACAGTCCTCACCGATGTACATCCACAGTCCTCACTGATGTACATCCACAGTCCTCACTGATGTACATCCCCAGTCCTCACTGTTGTACATCCCCAGTCCTCACTGATGTACATCCACAGTCCTCACTGATGTACATCCCCAGTCCTCACTGATGTACATCCACAGTCCTCACCAATGTACATCCACAGTTCCCGCTGATGCAGATCCATATTTTGCTTCATCATAGTCCCCATCTTTGCCGCTCTGCTCTACCCGCCCCATACTTCCTGTGCCAGAGTCCCGGCTGACACCTGTCCATGCGTTTGTTTTAAAAAAAAAAGGACTCAGAACACTGTAAAAGTGTGGAGGGCGTATATGTTTATTTGAGAAAATAAGAATAACAGACAATAAAACTTTGAGTCTGGTTTTGTATAAAATCTTTTATAACTGGAGTAATGACCATACCGCTCATTAAGAATCACACATTGGCTGGTGAATGAAGAAACTAAACTCATGGGTGCGGGAAAGGTTATCCTGGCTGAATAACAGATTATTATTTTTTTGCCAGTGTCCAATCTCCTGTAGGAAGCAGTAAAACCCATTAATCTCAGAAACCGTCTGGACCTTTGTCCCTTGATGAACGATTAAGAAATCCTGATTGGTTCGGATGTTCCTCTAAATGTTCGGCTCTTCCTGTAAAACCAACATGCATTTTTCAACACAATCAGCTGCTGTGCGTTCTCTGATGTCTAATTTAGATTTCTTTTTGTGAAATACATTTCCCACACCCTGAACACAACAAAGAAGCCTGACCACTGTGGCATCTCTGATGCATACGAAGTTCTTCTTTACCATAGAAACCTTTTCCACACTCAGAATATGAGAAAGGGTGCTAGTTAGCATGAGTTTTTAGATGTCTAGTCAAGATTCCTTTCTGTGTAAAACATTTCCTGCACTGTGAACATGAGAAAGGACGCTCGCCCGTGTGAATTCTCTGGTGTATAACAAGGGTTCCTTTAGTATAAAAACATTTCCCACACACAGAACATGAATAGGGACGCACACCCGTGTGAATTCTCTGGTGTGTAAGGAGGTCTCCACTCGAAGTGAACGTTTTCCAGCACTCCCGACATAAGAAAGGGCGCTCACCAGTGTGAATCCTCTGGTGTTTAACAAGGGCTCCTTTGGAAGCGAAAGTTTTCCCGCACTCTGGACATAAGAAAGGGCGCTCACCTGTGTGAGTTCTCTGGTGTTCAACAAGTGTGCCTTTATTATGGAAACATTTCCCACACATTGAACATGAATAGGGACGCACACCCGTGTGAATTCTCTGGTGTGTAAGGAGGTCTCCATTCGAAGTGAAAGCTTTCCCGCACTCAGAACATAAGAATGGGCGTTCACCTGTGTGAATCTTCTGATGTTTAAGAAGGCCTCCTTTTGAAGTGAAAGATTTCCCACACTCTGGACATAAAAAAGGGCGCTCACCCGTGTGGATTCTTTGGTGTCTAAGAAGGGTTCCATTGGAAATGTAAGTTTTCCCGCACTCTAGACATGAAAAAGGGCGCTCACCTGTGTGAATTCTCTGGTGTATGACAAATGTTCCTTTATTATGGAAACATTTCCCACACTCTGAACATGAAACAGGATAACAGCCCGTGTGAATTCTCTGGTGTTTAAGAAGGTCTCCTTTTTGAATGTAAGATTTCTCGCACTCTGAACATGAGAAAGGACGCTCACCAGTGTGACCTCTTTGGTGAAAGAGAAGGTCTTTTTTGTAAAGGAAACATTTCCCACACAGTGAACACGAAAAAGGACGCTCACCAGTGTGACCTCTCTGGTGACTGAGAAAATCTTTTTCGTAACGGAAACTTTTCCCACACTCCAAACATGAAAAAGGACGCTCACCCGTGTGTACTCTCTGGTGTCTAAGCAGGTCTGTTTTCCCAGTGCAAGTTTTCCCGCACTCTTGACATACGAAAGGACATTCACCTGTGTGAATTCTCTGGTGTTTAAGAAGGTCTCCTTTTTGACTGTAAGATTTCCCGCACTCTGCACATGAGAAAAGACGCTCACCGGTGTGACATCTCTGGTGATTGAGAAAGTATTTTTTGTTATGGAAACCTTTCCCACACTGTGTACATAAAAATGGACGCTCACCTGTGTGAGTTCTCTGGTGAATAACAAGGTCTGCTTTGCGAAAGAAGCTTTTCCCGCACTCTGAACATACGAAAGGACGCTCACCCGTGTGGATTTTCTGGTGTATAAGAAGGTCTGTTTTGCGGGAGAAACACTTTTTGCACTCAGTACACGAGAAAGGGCGCTCGCCCGTGTGAATAATTTTGTGCCTAAGAAGATCTGCTTTCATAGTGAAAGATTTCCTGCACTCAGGACATGAGAAAGGGCGCTCACCTGTGTGAAATCTCTGGTGTCTGTTAAGGGGTCCCTTTCTCATAAAACTTTTCCCGCACTCTGTACATGAAAAACGACGCTCGCCCTTAGGACTTCTCTGTTGTCCAAGAATCATTCTCTGTTCACCGGGAGATTTCTCGCATTGTAAAGATGAGAATGAACTCTGTGTTGTGTGATCTCCTTCATGGTTTACTCGGGAAGGTTCCTCGGGAGTAGGTGGATCTCTTGATCTCTCCGCAATGTGACTAATAGTATGTGATTGATGAGAAGATTCCTCAGGATCTGTTGGAAAGAAATGGTCACATGACGTTATATTGAGGAATGGAGATGGACCTTCATATGGTGTCCAGTATCTCCTCCTCATTTGTTGGTCACATGACGTTATATTGAGGAATGGAGATGGACCTTCATATGGTGTACAGTATCTCCTCCTCATTTGTTGGTCACATGACGTTATATTGAGGAATGGAGATGGACCTTCATATGGTGTCCAGTATCTCCTCCTCATGTGTTGGGGACATGACGTTATATTGGCCAACTTAACTACATATAGGGCCTCCAGTGTGTCTACTGACATCACCAAGGGGTCAGGGACTGTAAACATGTTACTGGAGCTGGTTAGTGAATTTAGATATGCTTTTCTCTTCACCAACTGTGGATTGTTTTTTCTTTTTTACCCATAGAAATACATATTTTATACTCCGAAAAGCAAAATGTAGATGTGAACCATCTCTAAATTCAGTGTTTATAACTCACTTGTGTCCATATGTAGAGAAGATTCCTCCTGTTTACTCTTCACCGTCACCTCCCCCTCCTCCATAGACTGCTGAGCTCCTCCCACCAATGTCTCTTCTTCTTCTTCCTCTTTATCCTCAACTTTCATGTCTTCCAGTTCTTCACCCTAAACCCCCAAAGATGATAGAACACATTTATAAGAAGGAAAAAGAGTTTAAATACAGGAATATCATCTCATAGCTTGGAATAATGTTTTAGGTCAACATGTTGAGTTCCACCTACCTGATCATGGTGGGGGAGGGTGAGATCTTCCTGGGTGGGATCCCGGGAATACAGAGGACGGGGACATCTCTCTGGTGGGTTCCTCTTACTGGATCCATCTGTAGGAAACACACACACTGACTGAATACATTGTTTCTATGTGTGTATCAGATGATGGGGGATGTAGGTGGAGCCTCCGTACTGCTCTCTCCTCTTACCCGGTGATGTGAGGGGCGGGGCATTCTCCATCACCACGTCCTTGTAGAGATCCCGGTGTCCTTCTAGATACTCCCACTCCTCCATGGAGAGATAGACAGAGACATCCTGACACCTTATAGGAACCTGACACACACAATGATACAGTCACCACCCAGACACGCCCCTTGTCTGTTCCTGGATCATGTCCCAGAATTCCCGGCACCGCTCACCTCTCCCGTCACCACCCAGACACGCCCCTTGTCTGTTCCTGGATCATGTCCCAGAATCCCCGGCACCGCTCACCTCTCCTGTCAGCAGCTCCATCATCTTCTTGGTGACTTCTAGGATCTTCTTGGCTCTGTTGATCTCTATTGTCAGGCGGTGAGGTGGAGGCTCTGTGATGGGTGATGCCCCATGAAGACATTTGTTGGGTGTTAATGGCTCACCAGATATTTTCTGCACTACTTTATAATCCTGTGTGAAGAGAGAACATAACAATTATCACCTCCCAGAATCCTCCTCACCTCTCCGGACAGCAAGAAGATGATCTCCAGTGTGAGGTTCAATATCCTCTCAGTCAGGTGACTTTGGTCCTCCCCCATCCTCAATGATGTGCTCATGTCATTTATACCGGACGCTCCTCTCTGCAGATGGATAACAAGCTGAGAATTATCTGGACTGGCCTGGGATGGACAGTTGGATAAATGTCTCTATATTTAGGATGTATGGGGTCTATAAATGGCGGCTCTGGATGGACAGTTGGATAAATGGCTCTATATTTAGGATGTATGAGGTCTATAAATGGCGGCTCTGGAAGGACAGTTGGATAAATGGCTCTATATTTAGGATGTATGTATCCTCTATATATGGGTAGCAACATGTGATGGAGATCAAAGACATCATAGTGGATATGGGGGGACCAAATAAAACTTGTGGGGGGAGGAGAGTTACTGGGTATAAATATAAAATACCTTATTACTTCCTCTGCTGCCAGTTCCGGCAATGTCTCCTCACACCTTACAGCTCCCTGGAAGTTCCTATTTATAGGTGACATCACTTCCTGTCTCTATCTTCAATCACTTCCTGTCTTTGTATTATGTCACTACCTGTCTGTGCGTTCCACCGCCAGTACCCAGGATCACCACCTTGTGGAGAACATGAAGACTGCAGCCTACGTTTCTCAATATGCCGACGGCGGCTTCTTCATGAGGAAAAACTCAAAACAACGAAGAGATATAAAGAAATAATACGAAAACTACATAAATCAAACCCAAATTTATCCCAACGGGGACCTCTATGCCGGTGCACAATCCCAACGGGGACCTCTATGCCGGTGCACAATCCCAACGGGGACCTCTATGCCGGTGCACAATCCCAACGGGGACCTCTATGCCGATGCACAATCCCAACGGGGACCTCTATGTCAGTGAGCAATCCCATCGGGGACCTCTATGCCAGTGCGCAATCCCAACGGGTACTTCTATGCCGGTGCGTAATCCCAACGGGGACCTCTATGCCGTGCGCAATGCCAACTGGGACGTCTATGCCGGTGCGCAATCCCAACGGGGACCTCTATGCCGGTGCACAATCCCAACGGGGACCTCTATGCCGGTGCGCAATCCCAACGGGGACCTCTATGCCGGTGCGCAATCCCAACGGGTACCGCACAATCCCAACGGGGACCTCTATGCCGATGCACAATCCCAACGGGGACCTCTATGCCGGTGCGCAATCGCAACGGGTACCTCTATGCCGGTGCGCAATCCCAACGGGTACCTCTATGCCGGTGCGCAATCCCAACGGGGACCTCTATGCCGGATACACGGAGTCTGTCCGTCCCACAAAATCTGCCTACACGTCTTCCTGTCTGGGCCTCTCACATCGTCCGTTCTGGACCTGATCTTCCCTTCTCATAGGGTCCGGTCCCTGTCTCCCGGGGGCCTCTTTGGGGAACAATCTCTCCTACAGTGTCTCTCGCAATATGCACATTGATTTCTCCCCAATTGTGACACATAATCTCCCTCAAGTACTCTATTGCGGCGTTCTCTGCTTTCATAAATCTTCTGCCAGCAAACCACTTCCCTTTGTCTAAGTTTCTAGCAGCAGTGTCGCTTCTCGGCCTTTTGGCTAAGATCCGGTGTAGTATCTGGTCTTATCAGTTTTCGGTGGGGAAAAGAACCGTCCTTGCGGGGGATGGTTACTCAGTACTCGCTGAAGTGAAAGAGCGTACTGGGTTGCTTCCTGTGAGAGGGGAACAGCCCGGTACTGGCTTTCTGACTGAATGGATACGAAGCTTGGTCGAGGCTGGAGGGTTCGGGGGGCGGCAGAAGCGTTGTGGTGTTGTGCCCCCTGGGGGTGGCGTCCCAGGGGTGCTTAGACTTTCACTTGGGTGTGGGACCCCACATTGACTCACCGATCACTCGGTCACACACCATATTGCAATTTTCTGCACTTCGCCTCCAAGACAGGCCTTATGGGTAGTCTGGGGCAATTTTTTTGCACTCCGGCCCCTAAGGCCTGTCAGAGTGGTGCGCTGGCACTTTAGCTTTATTTAAGCACTCCATGCACGATTGGCACGTTTTTATTTTAAATTTTGACCCACAGATGCTGAAGGTGCAGGTTTATTTGGGGCCTATTCCTGAGGTAGGGAGGAGATTCTGTGCCCTTATATAGGGTTCTCTGTCTCCTCCCACCCTGGAGGGGAGTCACTCTTCGGGAGATCCCCCCTGCCTAGTACTGTGTGGGACCTGTTGCGGCAGGTCCCCGAAGGATTGGGGTCCACCGGCCTTCGGGTTGGTGGACCAACAGTCTCAACCCCTGTCAGGAGCCAGGGACCTAGTTCGGGAATCTAGGTCCCTTCTTTATTGAAGGACCAAGCACCCTTGTGCACGTTTTGTGTGCTGTGATTTCACGGTTCACTTTTTGTGTTCACGGGGGGAAGTTTGTTTAGACGCACGTTCCACGGGCTTCGATAAAAGAAAAAGCAGTGTGAAACCTTCCCATCTCAGTTCTTAGACTGACTAAAAAAACACAGCATTAGTTATCAGTCTCTCATAGAATTGTGTCCTGCACTCTCGCTAGGGTTGCCACCTTTTCTTCAAGCGAAACCCGAACACTGTATCGTCACACGGACATATTCTTTTGGGAGAATGAGTCGTGGCTTATTCATATGTAATGGGCACCACCCATTAATATGTAAATAACACATTTGAGACTATTTTCAGTGGGGGACCAGTAGCCCCTATCTTAATTTTGGTTGCCTGATATCTTGTGTCCGGGTTCCTGGTGCCATGAAACCCGGACACAGCATTCAAAACCCGAACTGTCCGGGTGAATCCTGGACAGGTGGCAACCCTAACTCTCGGGATTGCTCAAGGTCCTCCATAGAGGTTAGTGCGTCTTTTGTCAGCCATTTTCATTTGAATCTGAATGTATCTTGTTTATACTGAGTGTCACAGTTGGGAGTATACACTGAGTGGTAAAACAACAATTTCACTTATCGGTGACTCGACACCTGGCCGAGAACTGCACCTACACAGGGCCCACTCTCGCCTCGTTGCCGGGCAACGTCACATTCAACCACAAACACACTGACTCTACCACCGGAAATTACTGACTCCCTGAGGCATACCGGTCTTGGATGCACTATCATCCAATCGGGGTTCCCCTCGGGAGGTGATCAAGCTCCCCTTCTCTCACGAACCGTCGAGAGGTCCTTTCTGGCTAACAGACGGTTATCCCATAAACCATAAGGCCAAGATCTCTCACCTGGTTCTGAAGTGGGGCCCCCCAAGGTTTGGTTCCCAAGTCTCCGGGTTCAAGGCTCCGCCAGGGTCGCCTCGGAGCTGGCGGCGAAGATGTAGCGTAGTCTCCAAGACAAATGTCCGGTGGCTTCCTGAGACACGGCAGCGATCCGAGGGGCCGGCTCCACAGCGGTCCCAGCGGGCTGCGGTGGAAAACACCTGTCTCGGTAGTCACGCCTACGGCCAACGCACCAGGAAACGTAGCGGGGAAATAGCTTTGGGAAACCAGCAATGGACTCCGGACACAGACCGCAGGAAAACAAAGTTCTTTATTCTGTACAGATACCCAGCCGACTAACGTCACATTACACATTCCCAATACACATATTTCCTTCTTCAGCCAATCAGCAAGCAGCATTTGCAATTCTACTAAATATGGTTTATATCCGTTATCAGCTGTGGTCACAGTCTTCTGACAAGGA
>NW_017309273.1:52820-57248 GCF_000935625.1 Nanorana parkeri | reverse complement strand
AGTCATTTTGGTGTCACCCCCCTCTGAAAAGTCGGGCGTTCGGTCCATGATCAGGAGAGAGGAGGGGACCCGGCGGCATACCTTATCCCGCCGGGTGACTGTCCCCTCCTCTCTGTGGCGGCGTCCATCACCAAGATGGCTGCCGGCAGGTATCCGCATACTGACGCGCGTGCGCGATGACGTCATGGTGACACTCGGTTACCGCTCCGGGTGTCACCCAGCCTCGGGACGCCCCTGCATTTAGCCATAGTCCTCTGATGTATATCCACAGTCCTCACCGATGTACATCCACATTCCTCACCGATGCACATCCACAGTCCTCACCGATGTACATCCACAGTCCTCACCGATGTACATCCACAGTCCTCACCGATGTACATCCACAGTCCTCACCGATGTACATCCACAGTCCTCACCGATGTACATCCACAGTCCTCACCGATGTATATCCACAGTCCTCACCGATGTACATCAACAGTTCCACCTGATGCAGATCCACATGTTGCATCATCATTATAGTCCCCATCTTTGCCGCTTCACTCTACCCGCCCCATACCTCTTGCTCCGCAGTCCCGGCTGACACCCGTCCATGCGTTTGTTAAAAAAAAGGACTCAGAATACCGTAAAGTGTGGAGAACGTTCACGTTTATTTAAGAAAATCAGGAGACAATAAAACTTTGAGTCTGATTTTGTATAAAATCTTTTATAAACGGTGTAACAACCATACCGCTCATTAAGAATCACACATTGGCTGGACCATGAAAAGAGCAACGATGGGCTGCAGTCCAGTGTTAATGTCGTCGTTTATTGGCCGTTTTTCAGTGACAAAAACGAAACGAAAAAAGACGAAAATTATTTTCACGCGATACTCACTTTTCATCAACGAAATAAAACAAAAGCAAGAATGAATGTCAACGATTCTCATTATTATTTGCAGCGCTGCCGCTTTGCTCCCTGCAGAGGTCCCTTTCAATCCCTGCTGCTCTCCCCGTCTGTGTCGGCAGAGGCGGCGGGGACACAGACCACTGCAGTCGGCACCGGCGGGGAGACTGTTACTGCCGTGACTACATTCCCCACCCTTGTACCTGCGTTGCTGCCTTGTTCCTCCTCCTCTGGCCGTCCTCTGGGCAGCCCCGTTTCTCTTCCTCTAACCGCCCTGTTCCTCCTCCGGCCTGCCCCGTTCCTCCTCCTCCGGCCGCCCTGTTCCTTCTCCTCCTCCTCTGGCCGCCCCTTTCTTGCTTCTCTGGCCTCTCCGTTCCTCCTCCTCTGGCCGCCCCGTTCTTGCTTCTCTGGCCTCTCCGTTCCTCCTCTTCTGGGCAGCCCCGTTCCTCTTCCTCTGGGCAGCCCATTCCTCCTCCTCTGGCCGCCCCGTTCCACCTCCTCCTCTGCCAGCCCCGTTCCTCCTCTGCCAGCCCCGTTCCTCTTCTGCCAGCCCCGTTCCTCCTCTGCCAGCCCCATTCCTCCTCCTCTGGCTACCTCATTTCGCCTCCTCTGACAACCCCGTTCCTCTTTCTCTAACCGCCCCGTTCCTCCTCCTCCTCCGGCCTGCCACATTCCTCCTCCTCTGACCGCCCCGTTTTCTGCTGTGCTGCCCTGTTCCTCCTCCTCTTCTGCCGGTGTTCTAGCACCGGCGTCAAGTCTCCAATCAGCGGCTCGAAACAACAGCCAGCCTGCTATTGGATATTTTAAAATGACATAACCAATAGCAGGCTGGTTATTGCACCCGCCCACTCCCTGCTGTCAATCAGCAGAGGACGACCCGATGGAGAACTTTCTCCTTCAGTTCCCTCCTCTGTTAATTGACAGCAGGCAGTGGGCAGGTGCAATAGCCAGCCTGCACATGCCCACTGCCTGCTGTCAATCAGCAGAGGAGGACCGGATGGAGAACTTTCCCTCAATGAACTCCAAGAAAAGTATTTTAGGGTAGGTAAAAAAATCGCAAACCATTCATTAAAGGCACACAGGGTCTGAAGGATCCTGAGACTTATGGGATCCCCAAAGCCAATCTAACTGAGGGGCCGGCAACACAGCAAACAAAGTGCTAAGAAGCCAACAAAACCAGGGGAGAAAACTTGGGTACGATTGCAACCTAAAGAATCACCTGAAGGACCTTACATTCGAATTTGGTTTCAGATGAGGCCTGAACCTCCACCTGGTAAAACATGGAGAACAGAAGACCAGGCGGCAGTCCACCAAATTTGAGAAAAATTCCAAGGGGCACGCACTGGTCTAGTAGAGAGGAACCTGATCCTTTAGTCTAAGCCTGAATGAGGAGCTGCTTGACCCACTTGGAGATGGTGGAACAAGAAGCAGTCTGTCACTTAGGGGGACCCTCAGGAATGAAGTTGAGGGAGTCAGGCTGAAGGAACATGTGGCCGAGAGATAAACCCGAACACCTCGTACAGCATCCAAACGATGGGATGAAACCTCCAGAGCATGTACTGGAGCAGGACAAAGAGATGGATGGGTTGAGTTGACTAGATGAAACCACATTAGGTAGAAAAGTGGCCCTAGGCTTTGAGACAACCTTGTCCTTGTATAGGACATGAAAGGGTTCCCAATAGAGAGAGCCTTGACCGCAGAAACTTGCGAATACAAACAGAAGAATAGCTCTGATGAGGTTTGTAAGGTGGTTTTTGAAGAGCCGACAGAACCAGGTGAAGATCTCACCAGTGGACATTCAGGGGGAACTAAGATCTCACCGGTGGTCATTCAGGGGGAACTAAGATCTCACCGGTGGACATTCACATGGGGGCCAAAAACAAAGAACATCTCCAGAGACAACAATGTCCGGGGACAACCAGTGGGACGCCCATCAACCATGCAGTTTCATGGCTATTCATCAAAGGGATGACGGTTTCTGGCATTGTTGAACACGTGGCCAGGGTTGGACCTACAATGGTGAAGTGGACTTAGAGGGTAGAGGAAGGTTGGTTCTTGGAGTCGTTGCCGCGGGCTGAGGACCTGGCAGTAAATGGCCTCTGTTGGAGCAAGTCCATTCTTAGCTTGTATAGCAAAGCAGTGCATGGAATAAAGCTTTGGCCAAAGTCAGGAATCAGAATCCACCCTTTACTGGTCCGGCGTGATGTAACATATCATTGGTTGCTATGGGTTACCACACTTGCACCGGGCGTTTTGCTCCTGGTGCTGTTTTCTGATTAAGCTTGTACGTGATTGGCAGGGATTTTAGTTATTACACAATGCTGGTAGTCCGGCATGGACTGGCATTGTTGTGGGACCTATACCAGTGAATGGGTGCCAAATGTGTCAGACCATTGATGGAAGAGTCTGAAAGGTTCAGAGCGTTGGAGGAAGAGTCCAAAAGTTCCAGACCATTGGAAAAAGAGTCTGAAAGTGGAAGACCATTTGAGGAAGAGTCCAAAAGTGGAAGACCGTTGGCGAAGAGTCCAGAAGTGTCAGGCCATTGGAAAAAGAGTGCGAAAGTGCCAGACCATTGGTGGAAGAGTCCAAAAGTGCCAGACCATAGGTGGAAGAGTGCGAAAGTGCCAGACCATTGGTGGAAGAGTGCGAAAGTGCCAGACCATTGGTGGAAGAGTGTGAAAGTGCCAGACCATTGGTGGAAGAGTCTGAAAGGTTCAGAGCGTTGGAGGAAGAGTCCAAAAGTTCCAGACCATTCTTCTCCGCACATCACCAATCGTCTACGAATTCTGGTCATTTGTTCAAAATAATAAAGCTGAGTTTGAATTGAAATAGAATCTTGTAAAACGAAAGTAAAAAATATATATTAACTTTATTTAAAAAAATATATACATTGTGCAGACCATGAAAAGGGCAATGCCCAGAGCAACCTATAAAAAGGGCCTATTTGTTGTACAATGTATTGTCATGACTGTCCATATGTATTATCAAGATTACCCTTTCGTTGCCCCATGTATTATCATTGTTGCCCCATTTATTGTAATGATGGCCCATTTGTTGCCCTGTGTATTATCATGATGGCCCATTTGTTGCCCCATGTTTTATCATGATGGCCCATTTGTTGCCCCGTGTATTATCATGATGGCCCACTTGTTGTCCCATGTATTATCATGATGGCCCATTTGTTGCCCCAGGTATTGTCAAGACTGTCCATATGTATTATCAAGATTGCCCATTTGTTGTCCCATGTATTGTCATGATGGCCCATTTGTTGCCCCATGTATTATCATGATGGCCCACTTGTTGTCCCATGTATTATCATGATGGCCCACTTGTTGTCCCATGTATTATCATGATGGCCCATTTGTTGCCCCAGGTATTGTCAAGACTGTCCATATGTATTATCAAGATTGCCCATTTGTTGTCCCATGTATTGTCATGATGGCCCATTTGTTGCCCAGTGTATTTACATGATGGCCCATTTGTTGCCCCATGTTTTGTCATGATGGCCCATTTGTTGCCCCATGTTTTGTCATGATGGCCCATTTG
>NW_017309273.1:46274-52758 GCF_000935625.1 Nanorana parkeri | reverse complement strand
AGTGTCGCATGTATTATCATGATGGCCCATTTATTGCCCCATGTATTATCATGATGGCCCATTTATTGCCCCATGTATTGTCATGATGGCCCATTTATTGCCCCAGGTATTGTCGTGATGGCCCATTTATTGCCTCATGTATTGTATTGTCATGATGGCCCATTTATTGCCCCATGTATTGTCATGATTACCCATTTGTTGCCCCGTGTAGTGTCATGATTGCCCATCCTGGACACGTGAGGTTCTGTCTCTCCCTTTCCTCTCATGAAGCTGAACTCTGAACATTCTGCTGCCATCTAGTGGCCATGTGCAGAACTGCTGCAGAATTGTTTTCCTCAATGTTCTCCCAAGCCTGCTTTCCCCAGGTCATGGAATAGGTCAGTCAGGAGGTTCCGGTGGCTGTAGATAGGGCCATCCCACATATGTAGTGTCACGATTGTCCGTTGGTTGCCCCGTGCATTGCCAGAATGGCCCATTTGTTGCCCCATCTATTGTCATGAAGGTCTGTTCGTTGCCCCGAGTATTGTGGTGTCATCTATGGTAGTGAGAAACCACAATATTATCTTGAGGTCTATGACGTCATCACGTCTAATACAGTCCATTCACTTGCATTAGATAGGAGGATGCAGAGGCACATACCACAGCTGGAGCGGAAGTGGAGAGAGGTGAGCATTCACTGCTGCAGGACCGAGGATCTTGACTTGCATAGCTCAATACTTGTGTCCTGATGCCATTCATGATGGCCCATTTGTTGCCCCATGTTTTGTCATGACGGCCCATTTGTTGCCCCAGGTATTATCATGATGGCCCATTTGTTGCCCCAGGTATTATCATGATGGCCCATTTGTTGCCCCATGTATTGTCAAGACTGTCCATATGTATTGTCATGATGGCCCATTTGTTGTCCCATGTATTATCATGATGGCCCATTTATTGCCCCATGTTTTGTCGTGATGGCCCATTTGTTGCCCCATGTATTATCATGATGGCCCATTTGTTGCCCCATGTTTTGTCATGACGGCCCATTTGTTGCCCCAGGTATTATCATGATGGCCCATTTGTTGCCCCAGGTATTATCATGATGGCCCATTTGTTGCCCCATGTATTGTCAAGACTGTCCATATGTATTGTCATGATGGCCCATTTGTTGTCCCATGTATTATCATGATGGCCCATTTATTGCCCCATGTTTTGTCGTGATGGCCCATTTGTTGCCCCATGTATTATCATGATGGCCCATTTATTGCCCCATGTATTGTCATGATGGCCCATTTGTTGTCCCATGTATTATCATGATGGTCCATTTATTGCCCCATGTTTTGTCCTGATGGCCCATTTATTGCCCCATGTATTATCATGATGGCCCATTTATTGCCCCATGTATTATCATGATGGCCCATTTATTGCCCCATGTATTGTCATGATGGCCCATGCCTCATGTATTGTATTGTCATGATGGCCCATTTATTGCCCCATGTATTGTCATGATTACCCATTTGTTGCCCCGTGTAGTGTCATGATTGCCCATCCTGGACACGTGAGGTTCTGTCTCTCCCTTTCCTCTCATGAAGCTGAACTCTGAACATTCTGCTGCCATCTAGTGGCCATGTGCAGAACTGCTGCAGAATTGTTTTCCTCAATGTTCTCCCAAGCCTGCTTTCCCCAGGTCATGGAATAGGTCAGTCAGGAGGTTCCGGTGGCTGTAGATAGGGCCATCCCACATATGTAGTGTCACGATTGTCCGTTGGTTGCCCCGTGCATTGCCAGAATGGCCCATTTGTTGCCCCATCTATTGTCATGAAGGTCTGTTCGTTGCCCCGAGTATTGTGGTGTCATCTATGGTAGTGAGAAACCACAATATTATCTTGAGGTCTATGACGTCATCACGTCTAATACAGTCCATTCACTTGCATTAGATAGGAGGATGCAGAGGCACATACCACAGCTGGAGCGGAAGTGGAGAGAGGTGAGCATTCACTGCTGCAGGACCGAGGATCTTGACTTGCATAGCTCAATACTTGTGTCCTGATGCCATCCTCTTACCTGGGAGAATGTAAGGCTCGTGGGGGGTCACAATCATTCCCACATATATTTAGATCGGGGTGGGCAACCTCGCCACTCCAGTTGTGCTAAAACTACAAGTCCCATGGGGCATTGCAAGACTGACAACCACAGGCAGGGCTCCCAGAGGCAGGGGCATGATGGGAATTGTAATTCTCCACAGCTGGAGTGCCAAGTATGCCTACTCCTGGTTTAGATCTTTTGGGTTCCTGGGTCTGCCGTCATGCCTCACCCATTATGAGGGTCTCCATCTCTTGCTGCTGGATTTGTTTCTATGGACTGATCCATTCCACCCGATAATATATATATATATTTTAAACCACATTAGCAGGTGTGTGTTTTCTGATGAGTCATTAGATTTCCTTTATGTGTATAACTTTTCCCGCACTCCGAACACGAATAAGGACGCTCACCTGTGTGAATTCTCCGATGTACGACAAGGACTCCATTCTGCCTGAAACATTTCCCACACACAGAACAAGAATAAGGACGCTCGCCCGTGTGGCATCTCTGGTGTCGAAGAAGGTCTCCTTTCCTAAGGAAACATTTCTCGCACTCAGAACATGAGAAGGGGCGCTCGCCCGTGTGAATGATCTGGTGTTTGAGTAGATCTCCTCTCATAGTGAAAGCTTTCCCGCACTCTGGACATGAGAAAGGGCGCTCGCCGGTGTGAATTCTCTGGTGTTTGTTCAGGCGCGCTTTTGTGATGAAACATTTCCCACACGCTGAACATGAAAAAGGACGCTCGCTCTTGGGACTTCTCTGCTGTCCTAGAGATGTTCGGTGTTCACTTAGAGATTTCTCACACTGGAAAGTTGAAAACAAACGATCGGCTGTGTGATCTCCTTTATGCTGTTCCTTGGGAGCAGATGGATCTGATGACGTCTCCTCACTTCGGGATCTCAGATGGACATCTGGAGTAACAGTCCGTGATCGATGAGAATATTCCTCAGGATTAGAGGGATCCATTGATGTCTCTGAATGGGAAGGTCTGTGATGTCTATTATGAGTAATGGGATTCACTCCCGGAGAATGTCTTGTGATGTCATCATCTTCTGCATTACAATTTAAAGATATAGTAGAACGCTCCTCTTTCCTATTCAGAACGCCGAGTCCATCTGTTGGAAAGAAAGGTTTCAAAAACTTATAAGAAGTCCATTCAGTCATATATACTGAATACAAACCAGATCAATGATACCAAACACCCAAATCCCACCGAGTGACAGAATGTACATCAATGACATCGATGTGGTGAAGACCAGAGATGGACCTTCATATGGTGTACAGTATTACCTCCTCATTTGTTGGTCACATGACGTTATATTGAGGAATGGAGATGGACCTTCATATGGTGTACAGTATCTCCTCATTTGTTGGTCACATGACGTTATATTGGGGAATGGAGATGGACCTTCATATGGTGTACAGTATTACCTCCTCATTTGTTGGTCACATGACGTTATATTGGGGAATGGAGATGGACCTTCATATGGTGTACAGTATCTCCTCCTCATTTGTTGGTCACATGACGTTATATTGAGGAATGGAGATGGACCTTCATATGGTGTACAGTATCTCCTCCTCATTTGTTGGGACATGACATTATATTGAGGAATGGAGATGGACCTTTCATATGTGAATGGCTTCTTCATTATATGCTAATTACTTACTTGTGTCCATATGTAGAGAAGATTCCTCCTGCTTACTTCTCATAGTCATCTCCCCCTCCTCCATAGACTGCTGAGCTCCACTCACCAACGTCTCTTCTTCTTCCTCTTTAATCTCAACTTTGATGTCTTTCAGTTTTCCACCCTAAACCCAGAAAAAGAATAAAACACTGGGCGCCAATAACAAGATACATTGAAAATTTGTTGTCTCAGATCTTAAGCACTTTCGGATTTACAACGTAGCAGATACGTCCTAAGAAAGAAAGTTTCCAGGACGTATCTCCTACGCCAAGCTCCTCTCCCCCTGCCAGTGTTGCTGGCAATTACCGGCTGTAAAAACGACAGCTGAGAATTGCTTTGTATCACATAGCTAGGGACGCCAATCAAAATGTAGCCGCTCCTGCTTGATATGACATCTGCAGAGAGGCTACAAGTGTAATCGAGTAACTACAGTATAATGTTTCACTCACATGTAGATCAAAAGCGTGACATTTAGCTAAAAGAAGCCCAAAATCAGCCCCAATTAACCCCTTCCTCCCCAACTAAAATGATAAATAAGTCATTTTTAAATGATATACACCGAGTTCCACCTACCTGATCATGGTGGGGGATGGTGAGATCTTCCTGGGTGGGATCCCGGGAACACAGAGGACGGGGACATCTCTCTGGTGGGTTCCTCTTACTGGATCCATCTGTAGGAAACACACACACTGACTGAATACATTGTTTCTATGTGTGTATCAGATGATGGGGGATGTAGGCGGAGCCTCCGTACTGCTCTCTCCTCTTACCCGGTGATGTGAGGGGCGGGGCATTCTCCATCACCACGTCCTTGTAGAGATCCCGGTGTCCTTCTAGATACTCCCACTCCTCCATGGAGAGATAGACAGAGACATCCTGACACCTTATAGGAACCTGACACACACAATGATACAGTCACCACCCAGACACACCCCTTGTCTGTTCCTGGACCATGTCCCAGAATTCCCGGCACCACTCACCTCTCCCGTCAGCAGATCAATGATCTTCCTGGTGACTTCTAGAATCTCCTTGGCTCTGGTCACCTCTGTGGTCAGGCATTGGGGTGGAGGCTCTGTGATGGGTGATGTCCCATGAAGACATCTGGTTGATATTGGCTCCCCAGATGCGTTCTTCACTAATTTATAATCCTGAGCAAAGAAAGATAGAAACAATATTACTACTGACCTCCCAGAATCCCCCTCACCTCTCCGTTCAGGTCTGTGTTTTATGTATCACCCTAACCGTCGGGCTCCACTCATCCCAAGACCTCCTGCTCTCCAGCTCCCTTGTCAACTCCACCAATGCCCACCTCCAGGACTTCTCTAGAGTGTCTCCCATCCTCTGGAGTTCTTTACCCCCAACCTGTCCGTCTATCTCCCACTCTGACTGCCTTTAGGCGATCCCTTTGGCTCATCTCTTCAGGGAAGCCGATCCCACCTCAACCTAACCGCTCAACCATCACATTCTCATACAATTCATCCCCCACACAGCTCCCTCCTCATGTATCACTGGCCCCTCCCTTTTAGATTGTAAGCCCTCAGGGGCGGGGCCCTCCTCGCCATCTTGCCTTGAATTGTATTGTGATTGTCATGTCTTCCTTATATTGTAAAGCGCTGCGCACACTGTTGGCGCTCTATAAATCCAGTATAATAATAATAATGAATAGAGATCAGAGTGACGTCATGTGACCTCTCAGAATCCTCCTCACCTCTCCGGTCAGCAGGTAGATGATCTCCAGGGTGAGGTCCAATATCTTCTCAGTCATGTGACTCGGCTCCTCGTCTATCCTCGTTGATGTGGTTATGTGATCATTACAGGACGCTCCTCTCTCCATAGTTCCGACACCTCAGACCGCTTCGGATGGGATAATAATGTTCTCACTTATCAATATCTCCAAGTGAAGAAAAAAACCCCAGAGACCCTCAAAGCCGTAATCATCATCCTCCTACTATCCTCGTATCATTGTACCTGTCGAACATGTTAGTAACCTTGTAAATAATTTTTTTTTTAAATGACAAGTTCTACAGAGGCGTTCTTATGTATTTGTATCATTTGCTGGAGGTAAAAGAATATGGAGGACGGACATGAAGGGGGGGGGTTACCGGGTGTAAATATAAAATATTTTCATACCTCCTGTGCTGCCAGTTCCAGCAATGTCTCCTCTCTACTTCCTCCCAACTCACCTCTGACCTCAAACCTTCTATTTATATGTGACATCACTTCCTGTCTGTGATATTACTTCCCGTCTCCTCCTGGTATCACTTCCTGTCTGTGGGGTCACCTCACATTTAGTGAGATGACCACCTTGTGTGGAATAGGGGATTCAGAATGGGCAGGGTTAAGCAGGCAGTCATGTTCAAAGTCTTTAAGGGGGTCCGTGACATCAGTACCATGTGGAGGGCGTTCTTTGCATCCACCGGACATTGGCTGAAAAGACTTTGCTCTTTGTCGGCAACGCCATAACCCGCCTCCTCCTCCTATCCTCTCCGGAGGTCCCTTTGTAGAGTCAAATGGGTTAACTCTACAATCGGGTACCCCCGTTTACCAATTTAGATTGTGAGGGTCTTTTTTGGGGGGTCCAGGAGGAGAGCAGGTTCTGCATGTGGAGGTTGTAGGAGGAGAGAAGGTTCTGCATGTGGAGGTTGTAGGAGGAGAGCAGGTTCTGCATGTGGAGGTTGTAGGGGGAGAGCAGGTTCTGCATGTGGAGGTTGTAGGGGGAGAGCAGGTTCAGCATG
>NW_017309273.1:17006-30784 GCF_000935625.1 Nanorana parkeri | reverse complement strand
CTCCTCATTTGTTGGTCACATGACGTTATATTGGGGAATGGAGATGGACCTTCATATGGTGTACAGTATCTCCTCCTCATTTGTTGGTCACATGACGTTATATTGAGGAATGGAGATGGACCTTCATATGGTGTACAGTATCTCCTCCTCATTTGTTGGGACATGACGTTATATTGAGGAATGGAGATGGACCTTTCATATGTGAATGGCTTCTTCATTATATGCTAATTACTTACTTGTGTCCATATGTAGAGAAGATTCCTCCTGCTTACTTCTCATAGTCATCTCCCCCTCCTCCATAGACTGCTGAGCTCCACTCACCAACGTCTCTTCTTCTTCCTCTTTAATCTCAACTTTGATGTCTTTCAGTTTTCCACCCTAAACCCAGAAAAAGAATAAAACACTGGGCGCCAATAACAAGATACATTGAAAATTTGTTGTCTCAGATCTTAAGCACTTTCGGATTTACAACGTAGCAGATACGTCCTAAGAAAGAAAGTTTCCAGGACGTATCTCCTACGCCAAGCTCCTCTCCCCCTGCCAGTGTTGCTGGCAATTACCGGCTGTAAAAACGACAGCTGAGAATTGCTTTGTATCACATAGCTAGGGACGCCAATCAAAATGTAGCCGCTCCTGCTTGATATGACATCTGCAGAGAGGCTACAAGTGTAATCGAGTAACTACAGTATAATGTTTCACTCACATGTAGATCAAAAGCGTGACATTTAGCTAAAAGAAGCCCAAAATCAGCCCCAATTAACCCCTTCCTCCCCAACTAAAATGATAAATAAGTCATTTTTAAATGATATACACCGAGTTCCACCTACCTGATCATGGTGGGGGATGGTGAGATCTTCCTGGGTGGGATCCCGGGAACACAGAGGACGGGGACATCTCTCTGGTGGGTTCCTCTTACTGGATCCATCTGTAGGAAACACACACACTGACTGAATACATTGTTTCTATGTGTGTATCAGATGATGGGGGATGTAGGCGGAGCCTCCGTACTGCTCTCTCCTCTTACCCGGTGATGTGAGGGGCGGGGCATTCTCCATCACCACGTCCTTGTAGAGATCCCGGTGTCCTTCTAGATACTCCCACTCCTCCATGGAGAGATAGACAGAGACATCCTGACACCTTATAGGAACCTGACACACACAATGATACAGTCACCACCCAGACACACCCCTTGTCTGTTCCTGGACCATGTCCCAGAATTCCCGGCACCACTCACCTCTCCCGTCAGCAGATCAATGATCTTCCTGGTGACTTCTAGAATCTCCTTGGCTCTGGTCACCTCTGTGGTCAGGCATTGGGGTGGAGGCTCTGTGATGGGTGATGTCCCATGAAGACATCTGGTTGATATTGGCTCCCCAGATGCGTTCTTCACTAATTTATAATCCTGAGCAAAGAAAGATAGAAACAATATTACTACTGACCTCCCAGAATCCCCCTCACCTCTCCGTTCAGGTCTGTGTTTTATGTATCACCCTAACCGTCGGGCTCCACTCATCCCAAGACCTCCTGCTCTCCAGCTCCCTTGTCAACTCCACCAATGCCCACCTCCAGGACTTCTCTAGAGTGTCTCCCATCCTCTGGAGTTCTTTACCCCCAACCTGTCCGTCTATCTCCCACTCTGACTGCCTTTAGGCGATCCCTTTGGCTCATCTCTTCAGGGAAGCCGATCCCACCTCAACCTAACCGCTCAACCATCACATTCTCATACAATTCATCCCCCACACAGCTCCCTCCTCATGTATCACTGGCCCCTCCCTTTTAGATTGTAAGCCCTCAGGGGCGGGGCCCTCCTCGCCATCTTGCCTTGAATTGTATTGTGATTGTCATGTCTTCCTTATATTGTAAAGCGCTGCGCACACTGTTGGCGCTCTATAAATCCAGTATAATAATAATAATGAATAGAGATCAGAGTGACGTCATGTGACCTCTCAGAATCCTCCTCACCTCTCCGGTCAGCAGGTAGATGATCTCCAGGGTGAGGTCCAATATCTTCTCAGTCATGTGACTCGGCTCCTCGTCTATCCTCGTTGATGTGGTTATGTGATCATTACAGGACGCTCCTCTCTCCATAGTTCCGACACCTCAGACCGCTTCGGATGGGATAATAATGTTCTCACTTATCAATATCTCCAAGTGAAGAAAAAAACCCCAGAGACCCTCAAAGCCGTAATCATCATCCTCCTACTATCCTCGTATCATTGTACCTGTCGAACATGTTAGTAACCTTGTAAATAATTTTTTTTTTAAATGACAAGTTCTACAGAGGCGTTCTTATGTATTTGTATCATTTGCTGGAGGTAAAAGAATATGGAGGACGGACATGAAGGGGGGGGGTTACCGGGTGTAAATATAAAATATTTTCATACCTCCTGTGCTGCCAGTTCCAGCAATGTCTCCTCTCTACTTCCTCCCAACTCACCTCTGACCTCAAACCTTCTATTTATATGTGACATCACTTCCTGTCTGTGATATTACTTCCCGTCTCCTCCTGGTATCACTTCCTGTCTGTGGGGTCACCTCACATTTAGTGAGATGACCACCTTGTGTGGAATAGGGGATTCAGAATGGGCAGGGTTAAGCAGGCAGTCATGTTCAAAGTCTTTAAGGGGGTCCGTGACATCAGTACCATGTGGAGGGCGTTCTTTGCATCCACCGGACATTGGCTGAAAAGACTTTGCTCTTTGTCGGCAACGCCATAACCCGCCTCCTCCTCCTATCCTCTCCGGAGGTCCCTTTGTAGAGTCAAATGGGTTAACTCTACAATCGGGTACCCCCGTTTACCAATTTAGATTGTGAGGGTCTTTTTTGGGGGGTCCAGGAGGAGAGCAGGTTCTGCATGTGGAGGTTGTAGGAGGAGAGAAGGTTCTGCATGTGGAGGTTGTAGGAGGAGAGCAGGTTCTGCATGTGGAGGTTGTAGGGGGAGAGCAGGTTCAGCATGTGGAGGTTGTAGGGGGAGAGCAGGTTCAGCATGGGGAGGTTGTAGGAGGAGAGCAGGTTCGGCATGTGGAGGTTGTAGGAGGAGAGCAGGTTCTGCATGTGGAGGTTGTAGGGGGAGAGCAGGTTCTGCATGTGGAGGTTGTAGGGGGAGAGCAGGTTCTGCATGTGGAGGATGTAGGAGGAGAGCAGGTTCTACATGTGGAGGCTGTAGGGGGAGAGCAGGTTCTGCATGTGGAGGTCGTAGGGGGAGAGCAGGTTCTACATGTGGTGGTCGTAGGAGGAGAGAAGGCTAGGTTCTGCATGTGGAGGTTTGTAGGAGGAGAGCAGGTTCTGCATGTGGAGGTTGTAGTAGGAGAGCAGGTTCTATATGTGGAGGTTGTAGGAGGAAAGCAGGTTCTGAATGTGGAGGTCGTAGGAGGAGAGCAGGTTCTGAATGTGGAGGTCGTAGGAGGAGAGCAGGTTCTGCATGTGGAGGTCGTAGGAGGAGAGAAGGTTCTACATGTGGAGGTCGTAGGAGGAGAGCAGGTTCTGCATGTGGAGGTTGTAGTAGGAGAGCAGGTTCTATATGTGGAGGTTGTAGGAGGAAAGCAGGTTCTGAATGTGGAGGTCGTAGGAGGAGAGCAGGTTCTGCATGTGGAGGTCGTAGGAGGAGAGAAGGTTCTGCATGTGGAGGTTGTAGGAGGAGAGAAGGTTTCTGCATGTGGAGGTTGTAGGGGGAGAGCAGGTTCTGCATGTGGAGGTTGTAGGAGGAGAGCAGGTTCGGCATGTGGAGGTTGTAGGAGGAGAGCAGGTTCGGCATGTGGAGGTTGTAGGAGGAGAGCAGGTTCTGCATGTGGAGGATGTAGGAGGAGAGCAGGTAGGAAGGTCTAATTTGTTCTAGTACAAGGCCAGTGTGGGCACATGTGCATGGGCCTATTGTGGCATGTGGCTCTGCTTAGGGTGACTGCCAGACACATTCATGTGCATGCGTTGTGTCTGCACCTTGTGGCGTGTGCCACGGCATCCATAAATTCTAAGAGTTGTGCGAGTGCCTAATGGCCTATATGAACTGTGACCATGAGGAGTATAGCCAAGGTGGTGACAATGGGAATATTGTATGTGGCTTTTGTTGTGGACTCTCTATGAACTGAGCTCATTCCCATCACCAATGGAGGACTCTCTATGAACCGAGCTCATTCCCATCACCAATGGAGGACTCTCTATGAACCGAGCTCATTCCCATCACCAATGGAGGACTCTCTATGAACCGAGCTCATTCCCATCACCAATGGAGGACTCTCTATGAACCGAGCTCATTCCCATCACCAATGGAGGACTCTCTATGAACCGAGCTCATTCCCATCACCAATGGAGGACTCTCTATGAACCGAGCTCATTCCCATCACCAATGGAGGACTCTCTATGAACCGAGCTCATTCCCATCACCAATGGAGGACTCTCTATGAACCGAGCTCATTCCCATCACCAATGGAGGACTCTCTATGAACCGAGCTCATTCCCATCACCAATGGAGGACTCTCTATGAACCGAGCTCATTCCCATCACCAATGGAGGACTCTCTATGAACCGAGCTCATTCCCATCACCAATGGAGGACTCTCTATGAACCGAGCTCATTCCCATCACCAATGGAGGACTCTCTATGAACCGAGCTCATTCCCATCACCAATGGAGGACTCTCTATGAACCGAGCTCATTCCCATCACCAATGGAGGACTCTCTATGAACCGAGCTCATTCCCATCACCAATGGAGGACTCTCTATGAACCGAGCTCATTCCCATCACCAATGGAGGACTCTCTATGAACCGAGCTCATTCCCATCACCAATGGAGGACTCTCTATGAACCGAGCTCATTCCCATCACCAATGGAGGACTCTCTATGAACCGAGCTCATTCCCATCACCAATGGAGGACTCTCTATGAACCGAGCTCATTCCCATCACCAATGGAGGACTCTCTATGAACCGAGCTCATTCCCATCACCAATGGAGGACTCTCTATGAACCGAGCTCATTCCCATCACCAATGGAGGACTCTCTATGAACCGAGCTCATTCCCATCACCAATGGAGGACTCTCTATGAACCGAGCTCATTCCCATCACCAATGGAGGACTCTCTATGAACCGAGCTCATTCCCATCACCAATGGAGGACTCTCTATGAACCGAGCTCATTCCCATCACCAATGGAGGACTCTCTATGAACCGAGCTCATTCCCATCACCAATGGAGGACTCTCTATGAACCGAGCTCATTCCCATCACCAATGGAGGACTCTCTATGAACCGAGCTCATTCCCATCACCAATGGAGGACTCTCTATGAACCGAGCTCATTCCCATCACCAATGGAGGACTCTCTATGAACCGAGCTCATTCCCATCACCAATGGAGGACTCTCTATGAACCGAGCTCATTCCCATCACCAATGGAGGACTCTCTATGATCTGAGCTCATTCCCATCACCAAGGGAGAACTCTCTATGAACTGAGCTCATTCCCATCACCAAGGGAGGACTCTCATTGGTAAAAGAGGAGTTCAGAACAGAATATTGTAAAGTGTTGAAGTTTCTGATTTATTTTACAAACAATAAGTAATTAGCACAATAAAACAAAGCTTGAATCTAAATTAAATCTTTTATAACTGAAGATAAATCATATACATCAAATGTTTTTCTAATTAAACATTGGCTGGACAGAATGAATTTTCTGGTGTGAAATAAGTGATTTTTTGTAGCTGAAACTTTTTCCACACTCTGAACATGCAAAAGGGCGATCGCCTGTGTGAATCCTTTGGTGGTCAATAAGATCTCCGTTCTGAACGAAACATTTGCCACACTCTGAACATGAATAAAGGCGCTCACCGGTGTGAATCCTCTGGTGTCTAACAAGTGAATTTTTCTGAATGAAACATTTCCCGCACACTGAACATGAATAGTCCCGCTCACCTGTGTGAGTCTTCTGGTGCAGAAGTAGTACATTTTTGTCAGTGAAACCTTTCCCACACTCTGAACATGCAAAAGGATGCACACCTGTGTGACATCTCTGGTGTCTAAAGAGGTCTCTTTTCTGAATGAAACATTTTCCACACTCGGAACATGAATAAGGACGCTCGCCTGTGTGAATTCTTTGGTGTCTAAGAAGATTTCCTTTCTGATTAAAACATTTCCCGCAATCTGAACATAAAAATGGGCGTTCCCCTGTGTGAATTTTTTGGTGTAAAAGTAGTATATTTTTGTCAGTGAAACATTTTCCACACTCTGAACATGAAAAAGAATGCTCACCTGTGTGACATCTCTGATGTCTATAAAGGTCTCCTTTCTGAATGAAACATTTTCCGCATTCTGAACATGAATATGGACGCTCACCTGTGTGAATTCTCTGGTGTCTAATAAAGTTTCCTTTCTGATTGAAGCATTTCCCACACTCTGAACATGAATAGGATCGCTCACTTGTGTGATTTCTCTGGTGCTTACGAAGGTCTCCTTTATGAAAGAAACATTTCCCACATTCTGAACAAGAATAGACACGCTCACCTGAGTGTCTGCTTTGGTGGATAAGAAATGCTGTTTTCTTGATGAAACCTTTCCCACACTCTGAACATGAATAGGGACGCTCACCCGTGTGTATTCTCTGGTGTATAACAAGTGCATTTTTCTCAACGAAGCCTTTCCCGCATTCTGAACACGAATAGGGACGCTCACCCGTGTGACATCTCTGATGTTTAAGGAGGTTTCCTTTCTGAACAAAACATTTCCCGCACTCCGAACACGGATAAGGACGCTCACCTGTGTGTATTCTCTGGTGTATAACAAGTGCGTTTTTCTCAATGAAACTTTTCCCACACTCTGAACATGAAAAAGGACGCTCTCCAGTGTGGCATCTCTGGTGTTTAAGAAGGTTTCCTTTCTGATTGAAAGATTTTCCGCACTCTGAACATGCATAAGGACGCTCCCCCGGGTTATTTCTCTGGTGTAAATGAAGGTTTCCTTTCTCAGTAAAACTTTTTCTGCACGCTGAGCATGAAACAGGACGCTCACCGGTGAGGATTCTCTCTTGTGTGTGTTTTCCTTTCATGGTAAAACTTTTCCCGCACTCTGAACAGGAATGAGAATGCTCACCCGTGTGAATTCTCTGGTGTCGAAGAAGCTTTTTATTATCTGTAAAAGATTTCCCGCACACTGAACATGACAAGGAACCCTCTCCTGCGTTTTCTCCTTCATGGGTTAAAGGAGAATCATCGGGATTAGGTGGATCTGTTGATTTTTCCGCACTCTCAGATCTCAGATGTGTATCTGGAGTAACAGTCTGTGATTGGTCAGAAGATTCCTCAGGATTAGAGGGATCCATCGATGTCTCTGAATGGGAATGTCTGTGATGTCTATTATGAGTACTGGGATTCACTTCTGGAGAATGTTGCGTGAGGTCCTTATCTTCTGGAGATGACATAAGACGTCCTTCTGAGACCTTCCAGACATGGAGTCCATCTGCTGAAAAAAACAAATTTTAAATAAATAAAAATGTTTAGAGAGGGGGGAGGGAGAGAGAGAGAGAGAGAGCAAGCCCAGTTTAGCCCCTCCCACAGTTCTGTGAGCAAGCAATAGTAGGGAGTAGATAATGAGGACATAGAGATGGGACCCGTGTCCCTTATTGTACGCCATGAAAATTATTTTACTGGTAAGATCGAAATCCTCATCGTGAATGAAGGGACACAGGAGTGTTCAGGTACACCGGGATGTCCAAAAGAAGTCCAACTATGAGGAGGGTAGAAAAGGAACATCAAACAGGTCCAAGTGAACAACGGGCTAACAGATGGGGCTTATGGAGCCAACGGAAGAACCCTACCACCGAAGGTGGCATCAAAGGAGGCCTCAACATCCACCAGGTAGAACATATGAAGATGATGAGATGATTCCAGATGACTTCCTGGAGGATTTCCTTTAGAATCCAACCAAACTCCTGTAGGGTCTGGAGAGTCTGAAGGACATTGAGGGACAGACTGTTCATGGAGAAGAAGGTCCTCCAGATATCCCACTACGGGGATGCCCCTGAGAGCAAATCAAGACAGAAAGTGGCATCAAAAGGAGGCCTGGGCATCCACCAGGTAGAACATGTGGACAGAAGACCAGGCGGCGATGAGATGATTCCCTTTAGAATCCACCCAATCTCTTGCAGGGTCTGAAGGACATTCAGGGACAGATTGTTCCTGGAGAAGAAAGGTCCTCCAGATATACCACTATGTGGATGCCCCTGAGAGTAAATCAAGACAAGAAGGTGGCATCAAAGGAGGCCTGATCATCCACCAGGTAGAACATGTGAACATGATGAGATGATTCCAGATGACTTCCTGGAGGATTTCCTTTAGAATCCAACCAAACCCTTGTAGGGTCTGGAGAGCCTGAAGGTCATTGGGGGACAGATTGTTCATGGAGAAGAAGGTCCTCCAGATTTCCACTATGGGGATGACCTGAGAGCAAATCAAGACAAGAAGGTGGCATCAAAGGAGGCCTGAGCATCCATCAGGTAGAACATGTGAACACAAGACCAGGCGGCGATGAGATGATTCCAGATGAATTCCTGTAGAATCCAACCAAACTCCTGGAGAGTCTGGTGATTAATGGACAGATTGTTCCTGGAGAAGAAGGTCCTCCAGACATCCCTCTATGGGGATGCCCTGAGAGCAAATCAAGACAAGAAGGTGGCTGGTCCTTTGGTGAAAACCCGAGGTGCAGTGGATAGACCAAAAGTAAATTATTTTACCGGTATGATCAAAATCCTCATCGTGAAAGAAGGGACACAGGAGTGTTCAGCTACATAGGGATGTCCAAAAGAAATCCAACTAAGAGGAGGGTTAAAAACGAACATCAACAGGTCCACGTGAACAACAGGCTAACAGATGGGGCTCATGGAGCCACCTGAAGAACCCTACGACCAAAGGTGGCATCAAAAGGAGGCCTCAACAGCCACCAGAAAGAACATGTGAACAGAAGACAAGGTGACGATGAGATGATTCCAGACAGACTGTTCCCGGAGAAGAAGGTCCTCCAGATATCCCACTACGGGGATGCCCCTGAGAGTGAATTAAGACAAGAAGGTGGCATCAAAGGAGGCCTGAGCATCCAATAACTAGAACATGTTAACAGAAGACCAGGCGGCGATGAGATGATTCCAGATGACTTTCTGGAGGATTTCCTTTAGAATACACCCAATCTCTTGCAGGGTCTGAAGGACATTGAGGGACAGATTGTTCCTGGAGAAGAAAGGTCCTCCAGATATCCCACTATGTGCATGCTCCTGAGAGTAAATCAAGACAAGAAGGTGGTATCAAAGAACTCAGGTCCATCCACCAGGTAGAACATGTGAACATGATGAGATGATTCCAGATTACTTCATGGAGGATTTCCTTTAGAATCCAACCAAACCCCTGTAGGGTCTGGAGAGTCTGAAGGACATTTAGGGGCAGACTGTTCCTGGAGAAGAAAGTCCTCCAGATATCCCTCTATGGGGATGCCCCAGAGAGAAAATCAAGACAAGAAGGTGGCATCAAAGGAAGCCTGGGCATCCACCAGGTAGAACACGTGGACAGAAGACCAGGCGGCGATGAGATGATTCCAGATGACTTCCTGGTGGATTTCCTGTAGAATCCAATCTCCTGCAGGGTCTGGAGAGTCTGAAGGTCATTGGGGGAAAGACTGTACCTGGAGAAGAAGGTCCTCCCGATATCCCACTATGGGGATGCCCAGAGAGCAAATCAAGACAGGAAGGTGGCATCAAAAGGAAGCTTGGGCATCCACCAGGTAGAACATGTGAACACAAGACCAGGCAGCGATGAGATGATTCCAGGGGTGACCTGAGAGCAAATCAAGACAAGGGGGCTGGTGATTTGGTGAAAACTCTAGGTGCAGTGGCCAGACCAAAGGGATTGGCAACACATTGGTAATGTTAGGGATGATGAGCTGGAAAGATGGAGACACACAAGTGTGTTTGATGTCTGAGGAGGCCAGAAAGTCTCCCGGATGGAGCAATGACCAACCTGGGATTCCACGAAGGAATGCGTTGAGAATTCAGATTAAGATCTAGAATGGAACAAACAACCCTTCTGCTTTGGGAACGGTTAATAGGTTTGGAGTAAAAATTCCTTCTCTGAAACATTGGCTATGACCTCTTGAGGAAGGAGTTGTGGAACAGCAGCGTAGAGGTCCCGCATTTTTCACGGCAATGTTGGCAAATTGGACAGATGTAGCAGGGCGGGAGCAGAGTTAAACATTCTAGCTGGTAGCCCCTGGATGCCACATTCTGGACCTAAAGCCAATCCCTCATTGTGAGGAAGACTCCTTCATGGGCTTAGAGGATATAGAGGTCCAGGAATTAGGGCAGAATTCCGGGGATTGACTTTTCGGCATGACGGTCTGGGAGAAAGGACCTCTTCTTGGCCTTCTAGATGGAGGAAGTGCCAGACTAAGGCTTAGCCTTCTTCTGTTGGCTGCAGTGCTGGACCAGCAATGGAGAATTAGGCCGTGGCTTCTAATGTCTTATCTACCTGGTCTACATTGGAATGTCATCTACAGGGACGGTTAAGATCTTGGTAAGACATACAAGTGATGGAGTCCCACCAGGGCTAACCGGAAACTGCGGGGTAATGCAATCTCTGACTCATCACTAGAGGCAACTGGGTAGAACAAGTACTGTCCCGAAGGATCAGAGGTGGTGGTGTGCTGAGGAGATGGTGGGAAAAGGTGTACTCTGAAGACTGCACATGAAAGGGGCGGGCCAGTAGTCATAGAACCTCACCACATTCAGAAACCAGCAGAACAGAAACCAAGAATAATGTCCGGCACAGAGCTCCCCTCTTGCTGCCAGCCTTTCACCAAGAGTCTTCCAGGTGGTGCCATATCTGAAAGAATCCAGTGCAGCGTTCGGCAGCGGGAGCTCCTGAGGTCACCAGTTTGGACAAACAAACCAAGGCTCCCATAAGAGCAAGGCTTGAACTCACCACAGTGGTGGTACGGAGCCCACCAATCAGGTTAGAGACACAGGCTTGGATTCAGCCTGCCCCATCCCAATAGTCTTCATCCCTCCGGTTGCCATACTTCTTAGGAGGTCTTCAGACACAGGCTCCACCTGTACAGCACTTTGCATCCAACAACCACATTGTAATCAAGGCCAAGGGTTGTCTAGAAGAGCACAATGAGTTCAGTGCTTAAAGACATGTTAAAGGGCTGCCGTGCTTCTTATCACAGCAGGGGCCAGTTATGGCCACCAAGACTAGGCCAAGAATCAGCCTATCTGGAAAGCTGTAAAATGGGCTCATTGGCTCTACAGCATCTGAAGAAGCTTGCTTGAAGAAAGGTTTGGGGACATGATGTTATATTGAGGAATGGAGATGGACCTTCATATGGTGTACAGTATCTCCTCCTCATTTGTTGGTCACATGACGTTATATTGAGGAATGGAGATGGACCTTCATATGGTGTACAGTATCTCCTCCTCATTTGTTGGGGACATGACGCTATATTGAGGAATGGAGATGGACCTTCATATGGTGTACAGTATCGCCTCCTCATTTGTTGGTCACATGACGTTATATTGAGGAATGGAGATGGACCTTTCGAATAGGTTTCTGCATTTAGTGTTTATGACTTACTTGTGTCCGTATGTAGAGAAGATTCCTCTTGTTTACTTCTCACAATTATCTCCTCCTCCTCCATAGGCTGCTGAGCTCCACTCACCAACGTCTCTTCTTCTTTCTCTTTATTCTCAACACTGACGTCTTTCAGTTCTTCATCCTAAATCCAAACAAATAACAAAATGTAAACATCTGTGAAGGAAAAAGTAACTTTCAGTAACAGCAAATAAGATAGAAGGAAACTTTTTCTGACATATATATATATTATTTAAATATTTTTGTCCCGGATTTATCCACCTGATCATGGTCTGGGTTGTTGTGAACTTCCTCCTCCATAAACTGCTGATCTCTCCTCACAAACATCTCTTCTTCTTCTTTAAACTCAGCTTTGAGGTCTTCACCCTAAACACCACAGATGATAAAATACAAGAACAAGAGATTACATAGAAGAATGTCCCAATTCAGTTCCGAATCTATTTTCAATTTTGAATGCCTAATTCCACCTACCTGATCATGGTGGGGGACGGTGAGATCTTCCTGTGTGGGATCCCGGGAATACAGAGGACGGGGACATCTCTCTGGTGGGTTCCTCTTACTGGATCCATCTGTAGGAAACACACACACTGACTGAATACATTGTTTCTATGTGTGTATCAGATGATGGGGGATGTAGGCGGAGCCTCCGTACTGCTCTCTCCTCTTACCCGGTGATGTGAGGGGCGGCTCATTCTCCATCATGACGTCCTTCAAGAGATCATCTTACCTCATGATGTGAAGGTCTACAGGTCCTAAATCTTCACTACATATATGTACACATTGTGTTTCGTATTGAATACTTACTTGTGCTGATATCCAGAGAAGATTCCTCCTGTTTAATTGCCATCATCATCATCTCCTCCTTCTCTGCCGGTTGATGATCATTCACATACACCTCCTCTTTTTCCTCTTTGACCTCAACTTTTATATACATCTGTTCTTCATCCTAAACCAACAGAAGGATAGAAAAACCATCTTCAAAATGTGACCACCAATAGGCTGAGAGTCTATAAAAGAGGATAATATCATACAGTGAGGAGTCACATTTGTGTTCCATCTACCTGATCATGGTGGGGGATGGTGAGATCTTCCTGGGTGGGATCCCGGGAATACAGAGGACGGGGACATCTCTCTGGTGGGTTCCTCTTACTGGATCCATCTGTAGGAAACACACACACTGACTGAATACATTGTTTCTATGTGTGTATCAGATGATGGGGGATGTAGGCGGAGCCTCCGTACTTACCCGGTGATGTGAGGGGCGGGGCATTCTCCATCACCACGTCCTTGTAGAGATCCCGGTGCCCTTCTAGATACTCCCACTCCTCCATGGAGAGATAGACAGAGACATCCTGACACCTTATAGGAACCGGACACCAGTGGCGACTCTAGGAACAATATATAGGGGGGGCACATAAGATACTTTTTTTGGGGGGGCACTAATAATTTTCACCACCAAATCATACCACTGAAAAAAACCTATAAGTATATATAAATAAAAGATTACAAATATGAGAGTAATGCGGTATGCAAATATATATATTTCTTTATCGTACAATAAAAAGGTATGTGTATGTAGACAGATGGGTTAGACTCAGGGCCAGAAGGGTGGGGTTTAATGTCTCCCCCTTTCCCTCCTGTGCGGCTATCTACCATAGAGTGCTGGGAGTGATGTCATTTCCTCCGGGCACCGTGGAGATTGTGGGCGGCGGTGGATTACATGTCGCAACCGATGAGAGCTGATTTAATTGCGGATGTAATTGGCGCCCGGTGGTTGAGACATGTAGTCCAGTCCCGCCTACAATCCCGAATATCGCCAGGCGCCGATGCCATCCGCAATTAAATCGGCTCTCAGCGATTGCGGTGTACAGGATTCGAATCCCTAATTTAGCAGGCAGGGGCGGATCCAGAGTCATTAAAATGGGTCTGTCATCCACATTGCACATTACTATGTTTTTTTGCTGTAGAGCTTTGTGATACACATGATCCAGGAACAGAGTTGAAGGATGGAGGGCCCCAGACTGAATCTGGGTGGGATCCCGGGAATACAGAGGACGGGGACATCTCTCTGGTGGGTTCCTCTTACTGGATCCATCTGTAGGAAACACACACACTGACTGAATACATTGTTTCTATGTGTGTATCAGATGATGGGGTATGTAG
>NW_017309273.1:438-16817 GCF_000935625.1 Nanorana parkeri | reverse complement strand
GCACATAAGATACCACAGTCAAAACTGGGGGGGGGGCACTAATAATTTTCACCACCAAATCATACCACTGAAAAAAACCTATAAGTATATATAAATAAAAGATTACAAATATGAGAGTAATGCGGTATGCAAAAATATATATATTTCTTTATCGTACAATAAAAAGGTATGTGTATGTAGACAGATGGGTTAGACTCAGGGCCAGAAGTGTGTGGTTTAATGTCTCCCTCTTTCCCTCCTGTGCGGCTATCTACCATAGAGTGCTGGGAGTGATGTAATTTCCTCCGAGCACCGTGGAGATTGTGGGCGGCGGTGGATTACATGTCGCAACCGATGAGAGCTGATTTAATTGCGGATGTAATTGGCGCCCGGTGGTTGAGACATGTAGTCCAGTCCCGCCTACAATCCCGAATATCGCCAGGCGCCGATGCCATCCGCAATTAAATCGGCTCTCAGCGATTGCGGTGTACAGGATTCGAATCCCTAATTTAGCAGGCAGGGGCGGATCCAGAGTCATTAAAATGGGTCTGTCATCCACATTGCACATTACTATGTTTTTTTGCTGTAGAGCTTTGTGATACACATGATCCAGGAACAGAGTTGAAGGATGGAGGGCCCCAGACTGAAGGTAGGGGGCCCGGGAACCTGCATTGTCGGCAGTTACCAGAGCCCCCTCCCTCCTGTCTGGGACCCCCAAGTTACAGAATGCTAGGGCCTAGTCACAGCTGCAACTATGTGACCCTGTAGTTCTTCCACTGTATAGAGGACTATAAATCCCAACAATACATTACACAGCAATGCAGAATACCACCAGCTACAAAGCACTACAAATCTCAGCAATACATTATACAGCAATGCACAATACCACCAGCGATTGAGGACTACAAATCCCAGCAATACATTATACAGCAATGCACAATACCACCAGCGATTGAGGACTACAAATCCCAGCAATACATTATACAGCAACGCAGAATAACATTATCTATAGAGGACTGGTGCCGTATCCTGGTCCTCGGTGCCATGGAGCTCTGGGCCAGTCCCTGGGCACACTGGCCCGCGCCTGCTCCTCATTAATGGGCTGCTCCTAGGATTTCATGAAAACGTCTCCACATCCCCCTGCCAGCTCCCATGACCTGGGGCCAGCTATGGGGTACACAGCTCACCTGACCTCCAATCCTAGCTATAGGGTACAGACCACACCTGACTTCTCATCCCAGGCTGGGGTACAGCGCTCACTTGAGTTCTAATCCTGGCTATGAGGTACAGAGACTACCTGACCTCTCCCGCTGCTGGCAGCCATCTACCTGCCCCACCTCTCTTCTTGCCCCTACCGCCTGTGTCCACTGACCCCCCTCCTGGCTCTTCCGCACTGTGCCACCTCTCTCTCCTCCCACTGTGCCACCTGTGTCCAGTGCTCCTCCCCCAGTTCTTGCACAGCTAGGACTGGCACAGCAAAGCTCTAACGGGAGATCTAAGGGAGCTCAGTACTCGATCTCCCTTTGATCTCTTCTCCTGTCCCCGAATGCAGGAAGTGATGTGTATTACATCTAGTGATTCGCCGATACCGGTATTTTGGTACCGAGTACCGATATTTTTTCCCAGTACTCGCCGATACCAAATACCGAGTACTGCAAGTCCCATTCAGAAAGCCAGGCGGCGTGTAAAGACTCGCCACCCGGCTTCCCGATTATCAAGGGAGTCATCCCCTTCTCTTCACTATGTGACGAGGGTTCCGGATGTTTTCATCTGTCCCTCCAGCGCCGACTCCTCTGTCCTTGCTGGCGCTTCCGATCCAGCGGTGTCTATAGACTTACCTTGCGTCTCTCCTCGTCTCCCGTCCGAAAATCCGACCTGCGCATTGCGCCCGCCACCCAAGATGCTTCGCGGCCGCCCGAGCAGTTTCGTTTTCTCGGGACGGGGAGCGCGCGGCGAAGGCAGGGTGAGTGTAAACCGCTGTTAAAGCGCTTTAAAAAAAAAAAACTTTTTGCATATATCTACCGGTTGCTAGCCGTAGATATATGCAAAGAAAAAAACAAAAAACGGAGGGTTTAGAAACCCTTTAAGTGTAAAAAAAAAAAAAAAAAAAAGTTTTACAAAAATTAAAAAGGGTTAAAAAAAATATTCACAAATAAAAAAATAACTAAAATAAAAGACAAAAAAATATTTTTAAAGTCCCCCGCCGCCTTACATACACACGCAAACATGCGTCGGGTGCGCCTAGGTGCGAAAACGAGGATTGCGCCCATTACGCCGCACATGTTACATATCGCCGCGAACGTCGCAGTGAGAGCGATCATTCTCGGGCCATCAATCGCCGATAACACGAAACTGATGAGCGGCAAAAGCTTTCAAAGCGTCGCCTATGGCCAATTTTGGATGCGGCCGTTTTCTGTGATTTCGCGGGCGCGCGCAATTTTAAAGCTTGACGTGTTCGGTGTCTATTTACCCGACGTGACCCCGACTTTTATATTTTACCCAAAAAATTGGGGTGATAATAAATGTGTCATAACGTTTTATAGGGAAACAGTTTTTTTGTCAAAATTCAGGGTACTTTTTTTGTTATATAGTACAAAATAAACCCCCCCTCCCCCCCCAGTGGTGACTAAATACCATCATAAGAAAGCTCTATGTGTCCCCCCAAAAATGGTATAAAATTAATTTCAGCGCAGCGTTGCGTGACGGAATAAATGTCAGTCAAAGTACCGCAGCGCTGAATACTGACAAAATGGCCTGGCCAGGAAGGGGGTGTAACACTCTGGTCTTTAAGGGGTTAATGAAACTCCAATATTCACCACCCAGACACGCCCCTTGTCTGTTCCCGGATCATGTCCCAGAATCCCCGGCACCGCTCACCTCTCCCGTCACCACCCAGACACGCCCCTTGTCTGTTCCTGGATCATGTCCCAGAATTCCCGGCACCAGCTCACCTCTCCCGTCACCACCCAGACACGCCCCTTGTCTGTTCCCGGATCATGTCCCAGAATTCCCGGCACCGCTCACCTCTCCCGTCAGCAGCTCGATGATCTTCTCGGTGACTTCTAGAATCTTCTTGTCACCATTTACTTCTGTTGTCAGGCGGTGAGGTGGGTGATGTCCACTGAACACAGCTGCTGGGTGTTAATTGATCGCAATGTGTTTTCTTGTCTTTATAAACTTGAGTAAAGAGATAGTAACAGTTTTCAGTAAAGATTTCCCAGAATCCTCCTCACCTCTCTGCTTGGTGTTATATAAATAACAATAAAAATAGTATCCGGTCTATAAATGGCGGCTCTGGATGGACAGTTGGATAAATGGCTCTATATTTAGGATGAGTCTGGTCTATAAATGGCGGCTCTGGATGGACGGTTGGATAAATGGCTCTATATTTAGGATGTATCCGGTCTATAAATGGCGACTCTGGATGGACAGTTGGATAAATGGCTCTATATTTAGGATGTATCCGGTCTATAAATGGCGGCTCTGGATGAACAGTTGGATAAATGGTTCTATATTTAGGATGTATCCGGTCTATAAATGGCGGCTCTGGATGGACAGTTGGATAAATGGTTCTATATTTAGGATGTATCTATCCTCTATATACGGATAGAAGTATCTGATGGAGATGAAAGACATCGCAGTGAATATGGGGGACCAAATAAAACTTGTGGGGGGAGGTTACCAGGTATAAATATGAAATAATATCTTATTACCTCCTCGGCTGCCAGTTGCAACAAAGTCTCTTCTCTGCCTCCACTCACAGGACACTTCCTATTTATATGTGACATCACTTCCTTTCTTTATCTGACAACACTTCCTGTCTGTACCTAACATCACTTCCTGTCTTTGCGTTCCACTGACAATACCTGGAATCGCCACCTTGTGGAAAATAGAAAAACTGCAGTTTTAAAGTCATTTTTCGATGTTTTGACGTCCACGTCTCGGTGCGTCCTTCAATTTTGTTGACTATTTTACACCGGAGGTCAAAGTCGTAAAGTAAAAATGTAACGAAAACAAGTTGTCTATGAAAATTCATACATTTTCTGGAGGTAAATAAAGGAAAAAATAAGTGGAATGATTTTTAATGACTGTGTAGTGAAGTTACATCATATACTGTACACATTGCAGGGCAGAATGTCTGAGGAACCTGTAGAAGACCTTCTCCCGGAAATAGCTTACCAGCCCATGAAGGCCAGAGTTGTCTTCCTCAAACCCGACTCTTCGCAGGGAATGTGACCTTCCTCGCTGCCACCTCATGACTCTCTGCTGGTCCCCTACGTAGTATGTTTGAGATGATGGACTTCAGGAAGACTGCCCAGAAGCCTCCTGAGATGTGTAACATGGATCCTAGGAGGCTGCCGGTGGGGTTTTTCGGTCAGAGGACTACATTTCCTTATGACCCGCTATCATGCATCCTCTGCCCTCTTCTTCAGGTACAGGTTGTGGCGAGAAGCCATGCACACTAGATGACAGGAGGCTATCACCTCTGAGCTGATGGCTCTTCAGGTTGTGGCAATGTTGCTATACTGTATATGTCCACTTTCAGGGCAGGAACCCCACTGAAGGAGGGTGTAGCTTGGGAGGCAGAACCAGAACAAGCATAACACCACCCCAGAAGAGAAGTTATTCATCCCACATTGGCACTGGGGCCTTCTGACATTGGTCATCCTAATGCTTCCCCTCTTTTGTGTGTACTGGTACTGGGGGCAGTGTTGGAAGTCCCAGACTTTGAAGAAGACCAAGACGAGTGCAACACAAACACACAGGACAATCTCCGCTCTGCTACAAAGAGGGAAAGACTGCCATTGACCATCCGATCTACATCTGTAATGAGCTGGGAGAGAAGTGAGAAGACCCGCAACTGACAGCTCTCCCCCGCCATCCACACTACATTCTCTGACAGCTCTCCTCCCACCATCTACACTAAATTCACTGACCGCTCTCCTCCCACCATCCACACTACATTCTCTGACAGATCTCCTCCACCATCCACACTACATTCTCTGACAGCTCTCCTCCCACCATCCACACTACATTCTCTGACAGCTCTCCCCCACCATCCACACTACATTCTCTGACAGCTCTCCCCCACCTTCCACACTACATTCTCTGACAGCTCTCCTCCCACACTACATTCTCTGACAGCTCTCCTCCACCATCCACACTACATTTCTTGCTGCAGAAATCTCAGAGCACCCCCGTGTGAATTATGGTCATATAAAAAAAAACTGACTCAGATCAGAATATTGTGAAGTGTACAAGTTGTTTATTTTGCAGAATCAGATTACGTGATTACCATAATTTTTAAGTCTGAATTAAATCTTGGATAAGTCAAGTTAACAAAATATATCATATTGTGGTAATGTTAAACATTGTATGGACTGAGTGAACTCTCTGGTGTGTCATAAGTGATTTTTTATAACTGAAACTTTTTCCGCACTCTGAGCATGCAAAAGGACGATCACCTGTGTGAATCCTCTGGTGGTCGATAAGGTCTGCTTTCTGAATGAAACATTTCCCGCACTCTGAACATGTATAAGGACGCTCACCCGTGTGAATCCTCTGGTGTCTTACCAGCGAATTTTTCTGAATGAAACATTTCCCACACACTGAACATGAATAGTCCCGCTCGCCTGTATGAATTTTCTGGTGTAGAAGCAGTACAGTTTTGTCGGTGAAACATTTCCCACACTCTGAACATGAATAGGGATGCTCTCCCGTGTGACATCGCTGGTGTCTAAAGAGGTCCCTTTTCTGAATGAAACATTTCCCACACTCTGAACATGAATACGGACGTTCACCTGTGTGAATTCTCTGGTGTCTTTGAAGGTTTCCTTTTTGACTGAAGCTTTTCCCACACTCTGGACATGAAAAGGGACGCTCACCCATGTGAGTTCTTTGGTGTACAACAAATGTTGTTTTCTCATTAAAACTTTTCCCACATTCTGAGCATGAATATGTCTGCTCACCCACATGACTTCTCCGATGCTTACGAAGCTCTCCTTTATTAACAAAACATTTCCCACATTCTGAACATGAATAAGGATGTTCACCTGTGTGACTTCTCTTGTGTAAAAGTAACACATTTTGGTCAGTGAAACATTTCCCACATTCGGAACAAGAAAAAGGACGCTCCCCTGTGTGATTTTTCTGGTGTTTAAGAAGGTTGGCCTTTTGAATGAAACATTTCCCACACTCTGAACATGAATAAGGACCCTCACCGGTGTGTATCTTATAGTGTCTATCAAGAGCATTTTTCAGAAGAAATGTTTTCCCACACACTGAACATGAATAGGGACTTTCACCTGTGTGTGTACCCTGGTGTGTAAGAAATGCTGTTTTCTTAGTGAAACTTTTCCCGCATTCTGAACACGAAAATGGTCTCTCTCCTGTGTGTCGTTTTTGGTGCTTAAGAAGGTTTCCTTTCTGAATAAAGCATTTCCCGCACTCTGAACATGAATAGGGACGCTCGCCTGTGTGTATCCTCTGGTGTATAAGAAGAGCATTTTTCTCAATGAAACATTTCCCACACAGTGAACACGAATAAGGACGCTCTCCCGTGTGACATCTTTGGTGTTTAAGAAGGTTTCCTTTCTGATTGAAAGATTTCCCGCACTCCGAACATGAATAAGGACGCTCGCCCGTGTGACTTCTTTGGTGCAAATGAAGTTTTCCTTTCTCCGCGAAACATTTTCCACACTCCGAACACGAAAAAGGACGCTCTCCCGTATGAATCCTCTGGTGTATAAGAAGTTTCCCTCTGACAGAAAAACATTTTCCGCACTCAGAACATGGATAGGGACGCACACCCGTGTGAATTCTCTGGTGACGAGAAAGTTTTCTGTTATCGGCGAAAGCTTTCCCGCAGATTGAACATGGAAAGGAACGCTCTCCTGCGTGAACCCCTTTATGACTCGAAGAAGATTGCTTGGGATTAGATGGAGCGGTTGATTTCTCCGCACTCTGAGATGTCAGATGGACATCTGGAGTAACAGTCTGTGATTGGTCAGAAGATTCCTCAGGATTAGACGGATCCATTGATGTCTCTGAATGGGAAGGTCTGTGATGTCTCTTATGAGTAATGGGATTCACTCCCATAGAATGTTGTGTGAGGTCACCATAATCTGAAGATAAAGCAAGACGTCTCTCAGAGGAATTCCGCGTATAGTTTCCATCTGTTGGAAAGAAAGTTTTGTGTTAATTGTCTAAGAATTTCGTATGTTTACGTTTCTTAGAGGTCTTGTATGAACAATCATAATACAAACCAGAAACCGGACCATACACCCAAAACGTAACGGGCAACTGTACATTGATGACATGTGAGACCTTCCTCCACCTCAATTCTAGGGATCCTACTGAAGACCAGAGATGGACCTTCATATGGTGTACAGTATCTCCTCACCATTTGTTGGTCACATGACGTTATATTGAGGAATGGAGATGGACCTTCATATGGTGTACAGTAACTCCTCCTCATTTGTTGGTCACATGACGTTATATTGGGGAATGGAGATGGACCTTCATATGGAGTACAGTATCTCCTCCCCATTTGTTGGTCACATGACGTTATATTGGGGAATGGAGATGGACCTTCATATGGTGTACAGCATCTCCTCCTCATTTGTTGGTCACATGACGTTATATTGGGGAATGGAGATGGACCTTCATATGGTGTACAGTGTCTCCTCCTCATTTGTTGGGGACATGACATGCCAAGCTTTGTACGGGTTAATTGCCTTCCTCTGGCTCCGGTTTGGTGAACCTCATAGATATAAGTATTTTTTCCAACCAATGTAACCATTTTAATATTAGATGTAAAGTTAAAATGTCAACTGTTTTGGCAGTTCGAGTTTATTACTTACGTGTGTCAATATAGAGAGAAGATATCTCCTCCACAGACTGCTGATCTCCACTCACCAACGTCTCTTCTTCTTCCTCTTTGACCTTAACTTTGATGTCTTTCAGGTCTTCATCCTAAACCCCAAAGATGATAAAATATGACATCTGGGAAAAGTGAAGTCTGATAGTAAGAGAATACAAAGAATATCGGAGAATAATTTGTGAGTTCTATTGCTCAGTTCCATCTACCTGATCATACTCTGTGTAGGTTGGATCTTCCTTTGTGGACTTCCGGGAAATGAGAGGACCGCCCTCCTCTATAGACTGCTGAGCTCCACTCACCAACGTCTCTTCTTCTTCTTCCACTTCAACTTTGATGCATTTCAGTTCTTCACCCTAAAACCCCAAAGATGATGGAATATGTTTGTAAAAAGGAGTTACATAGAATGACAAAATACCTTTTAGGTCTACATGCTGAGTCCTATGGACCTGATCATGGTGGGGGAGGGTGAGATCTTCCTGGGTGGAGTCCCGGGAATACAGAGGGCGGGGACATCTCTCTGGTGGGTTCCTCTTACTGGATCCATCTGTAGGAAACACACACACTGACTGAATACATTGTTTCTATGTGTGTATCAGATGATGGGGGATCTAGGTGGACCCTCTGTACTGCTCTCTCCTCTTACCCGGTGATGTGAGGGGCGGCTGATCCTCCATCACCACGTCCTTGTAGAGATCCCGGTGTCCTTCTAAATGCTCCTCCATGGAGAGATAGACAGAGAGACCTTATAGGAACCTGACAAACACAATGATACAGTCACCATCCAGACACATCCTTACTGGATAATGTCCCAGAACTCCCGGTACTGCTCACCTCTCCCGTCAGCAGCTCAATGATCTTCTTGATGACGTCTACAATCTTCTTGGCACTGTTTAAGCAGAGAGGTGGAGGCTCTGTGATGGGTGATGTCCTGTGAAGATAAATATATTTGTGTGTGGCGGTTGGTGCCGTTTACCTCTGTTTTTCGGGAAGTAAGGTGGAGGCCCTGTGATGGGAGATGTCCCGTGATGACAGATCCTGGAGGTCAATGACTCAGCAGATGTTTTCTTCATTAACCGATGATTCTGAAAGAGAGAAAACAACAAATTATCAGTACGGACTTCACCGAAAACCTCCTCAACTCTCTGATCAGGTCTGCGTCTTCATTACAGAGATACAAGTGAAGGGACCTTCTCTAAATCCTCCTCATCGGTCAAGACGGTCTCATGGGTGAGGTCTAAAGACTTCCAAGTCCTTTGAGTTTGGTCTTTGTCCACCCTCATTGAGTTGGTCAACTATACAGGACCCTCCTCTCTATGGATGGACTATAAACTGAGAGTGATCTGGACTGGACCGGGATGAATAATGTTTTCACAGAGTTCCTCCGTCATTCCGACATCTCAGATGGCTTCTTCAGCTATGATATAGGTCTCGTTTCTGAATCTCACTGAAGGCGAACCAGAGATTCCCTTTGAAGCCCACCGAGTAATAGAATCTGCTTATTTTAGGTTTGGGTGGAGAAGTGTTTGATCCTCCGTTGACGCATTCTTCTCTCTGTGTCCCGGTTGAGGAGATCTCTTCACGTCTTCTCCAGGCGATAGATGTCAACTGAACGTGAGTGATATCAGACCAACGGGGATATAGACTGATTACTTCTGACCTATCGGACCCTTCCAAAATAAGTTTGGTGGTCAATATTGGATTATTGAGGATACGTTTCGAGGAAGGAACCGTTTCGGGCTATCAGGCCAAGAAGAACATCAAGTCAGAAAGATACAATGTAATAAATGACTGATGTCTCCACGGTAACCTTCTGTGAAAAGAAATCCATGGACTCCGATATGAGACGGTAACAGACTACTCCGATTTTGGGACAACAAAGAAATACCTTGGAGTGTAACAATGAGATCCAAAGGCCGGAATCATTCTTCGACTCACCTCGTCTCTTGAATCTTCCACGCACGTGACCTCCCGTAGAATGTTTTTAATACATTAGGACCTCCGTCACCGCCCGATCCTTCCTCCAAAATATATTTACCTCCTCTGCTTCCACTCCTAGCAATGTCTCCTCTTCACTTCCTCCCAACTCACCTCTCACCCGGAACTTCCTGTCTGCATCTGACATCACTTCCTGCCTTTAATACATCGCTTCCTGTCTTTTGGCTCATATCACTTCCTGTTAAAGATAAACACTGCAGACTACGTGGTTTTTGAACCCTTTTTAATAATCTTTTTGCACCGTTATTACCCAAAGAAGGAGATGAAAATTTTTTGTGTATCGAAAATGTTTTAAATTGGGAAACTAAATCACGAGCTGAAAATCGAAGACGTGACTGAAACCTTTAAATACACGGCGTGAGATAGAGGTTCAGGAAGTTCACTTTCCCAAGTCATTTAAGAAAATTTAATTGCCTGCTCAAATTTTTGTTAAGCGAGCATTCGGATTCTTTCGCATTCGGCCGCGTTAGAATTCGGACGCATCCGAATGTCGGAATTTAACGTAATTGGTAAAAATATCCAATCGCAACGAAGCAAAAATTGGCGCGTAATAAATAGATACTTAAACGCCCACCCCCTCTGAATACTTGTGACTCAGGTGGGGCGTGCTGGTGGCGGCCCAGCTCGGTGAGTGCAGGGAGTGGCGGTGCAGGAGGTGCGGACCAGCAGCATGGGGAGCGGAGCGTTCGGCGGCGCCATGTATGGGGGCGGCTTCAACCCGGAGAAGTTTCTGAAATGACCGGAGACCATCCTGCTCTATGTAAGGATGGGTGCTGTGCTCCTGCGTAGTCCCTCTTATTTGTTCTCCGCCCTCTCTGTCTCCCGGGTGATGAGGGATGCTCCCTGGTTTTCTAGACTCGTTCATTACTTATTTTTTAGAAAACGGCCACCTCCGATCTTCCAGGAAGCCGCTTCGGCGAAACGCGTAGAAGGCTGGACCCAGTGTACAAACTAGGGATGTACGCATGCTAGTATCGGTAATGGTGCCGATAGTATTTGGGCAAATACTCGCACTCGCCCAAATGCTCCCGATGCCGGAACTTCTGGTATCAGGAAGCCAGACAGCAAGTCATTACATGCTGCCTGGTTTCTTGATTGGAAGGGAAGCCGGCTCTATGCTTCCTTGTCACCAGGGAGCATGGAGCTGGCTTCATGGCCAATCAGGAAGCCGGGGGGGCGGGTAATGACTTGCCCACCAGCCAGCTCTATGCTCCCTCATCACTCATGAAGCCGAGAAATGACTTGCTGCCGGCTTCCTGATTGGTCGCGAAAGCTGGCCAATTTGGAAGCCAGGCAGCAAGTTATCCCCCCGGCTTTCCTTATTGGCCAGAAAGCCGACCCCATGCTCCCTGGTCACCTGGTGATACGAAAACCTACCTAAACCATCCAATGTATGTGTGTCCAATCAGGCTGGGCCCTTGCACTGCATAATCGCTGATAGATCTAAAGGAGATTGTACAATCAGATTGTTACTCTTGCTATTAGATCTTTCTGCTGCTTTTGACTCTGTTGACCACCCGCTGCTCCTCAAAAAACTCCGCTCGCTTGGCTTACCAGACTCCTTCAGGGCCCTCCTTACCATCTTGTCTTGAATTGTATTGTGATTGTAATGTCTTCCTTATATTGTAAAGCGCTGCGCAGACTGTTGGCGCCATATAAATCCCGTATAATAATAATGTGTGTGGTGAGCTTCAAAGTAGTGCAGCCACCGTCCTCTATGTGGGGTGACTACTTACATTTAGTAGTCCTAGGACTGTGTCCAGTCTGGCTGATTACATAGTCTGTGCTCATTTGGCTTTTGCGTCTGCCGGCCACAAAGCAGAACAACCAATGGTGGGATGTTAGGGATGTCTATGTCTCTCCAGCCAACCCCCAGGAGGTTCATGGCCAGTGATACACGCTGGTGAAGGACATTAATATGTGGGCCTTGTCATGTGAGAGCCTCTTTATCCCCCGGGCTTCCTGCTGGGGGTTGGGTGTGGTATGTGTGAGCTGTCTGACCAGGTCCGAAGCCTACAGGTGGTCCGGTGTAGACTCAGTCAGGGACAGGAATTGTTCCTGGGATGGAGAACCAGGGACAGTTCCGTGTTTTCCGAGATGTCTGCAGGTCTAGCCCTCTGTTTGCCGTTCCTGGAATAGAACAGCAAACCCTTTGAGGTCCTCCTGAATAAGAAACCCGAGGTATGTACTAACCGTCAATGTCAGCTGGTTCCCTTTATCCTCACTGAGGATTGACGTGTTGTCACACGAACATGGAAGTCCTCCACAATCCTTTTGAGGAGGTCAAGAGTCTTTCACGGTTGGTACGTTTCTGAGACTCTGGGAGCCACTGACCCCCAATGTAAGGAGCATTCTTCCCACTGACCCCCAATGTAAGGAGCATTCTTCCCACTGATCACCATACAATAAATCAAAGTTTGAATTTAGACTACATTGTCACATAATTTAAAAATTTTAAGTTTATTAATATTTATATATTAACTGTCATTTTTTTTCATAATTATACATTAAGCAACGTAAAGCTTCAACAAAAGAACAATGATGTACAGCAATAGCCAATAGCAACCTGGAAAAAAGTGTTGTCCACGTATTGCCACAGCTTGGTTCTTGTGAGTGTTAGCATTGTTTGCTTGGAGAATCATATTGCTATAATCGTGTTAGCCCGTGTGAACTCTCTGGTGTCTACTAAGCGCTTTTCTATAACCGAAACATTTCCCACACTCCATACATAAGAAAGGACGCTCCCCCGTGTGAATTCTCTGGTGTATTATAAGTTCTCCTTTCTGAATGAAACACTTCCCACACTCTGAACACGAAAAGGGACGCTCCCCCGTGTGAATCTTCTGGTGCCTAACAAGCGAAGTGTTCCGGATGAAGCATTTCCCGCACACCGAACACGAAAAGGGACGTTCGCCGTTGTGAATCTTCTGGTGTTTATGGAGGTTTCCTTTTAGGTTGAAGCTTTTTCCGCACTCTGTGCACGAATAAGGGCGCTCCCCCGTGTGAATCCTCTGGTGTTTGAGAAGGTCTTCTTTCTGAATGAAACATTTTACGCACTCTGTACATGAATAGGGGCGCTCGCCTGTGTGGCTTCGCTGGTGCTTACGAAGGTCCCCTCTCTGAATGAAACTTTTGCCGCACTCTGAACATGAATATCGACGGTCGCCTGTGTGAATTCTCTGATGTATAAGTAGATGTCCTTTCTCCAAAAAACACTTCCCGCACACTGAACATAAGAAAGGACGCACAGCTGTGTGAGTTCTATGGTGTCTAAGAAGGCTGTTTTTATTAAGTGATTTCCCGTACAAGGAACATGACAATGAGCTCTCTCCTGTATGAACTCGTTGGGTTATAGATGATTCCTCGGGATTAGATGGATCTGTTGATCTCTCCGCACTGTGAGATCTCAGATGGTCATCTGGAGTAACAGTCCGTGATTGATGAGAAGATTCCTCAGGATTAGAGGGATCCATCGATGTCTCTGAATGGGAAGGTCTGTGATGTCTATTATGAGTAATGGGATTCACTCCTGGAGAATGTTGTGTGATGTCATCATCTCCTTCATAACAATCTGTAGATAGAATAAGACGTCCCTTTGTGGAATTCCCGACATAGTGTCCATCTGATGGAAAACAATTTTGAAATAAATGTTAGTAGTCACTCAGCAGCCATGAAGGAATGGAGATGGACCTTCATATGGTGTACAGTATCTCCTCCTCATTTGTTGTCACATGACGTTATATTGAGGAATGGAGATGGACCTTCATATGGTGTACAGTGTCTCCTCCTCATTTGTTGGTCACATGACGTTATATTGAGGAATGGAGATGGACCTTCATATGGTGTACAGTATCTCTATATTGAGGAATGGAGATGGACCTTCATATGGTGTACAGTATCTCCTCCTCATTTGTTGGTCACATGACGTTATATTGAGGAATGGAGATGGACCTTCATATGGTGTACAGTGTCTCCTCCTCATTTGTTGGTCACATGACCTTATATTGAGGAATGGAGATGGACCTTCATATGGTGTACAGTATCTCCTCCTCATTTGTTGGTCACATGACGTCATATTGAGGAATGGAGATGGACCTTCATATGGTGTATAGTATCTCCTCCTCATTTGTTGGTCACATGACGTTATATTGAGGAATGGAGATGGACCTTCATATAAATGAAAAAATAAACATGTAAAAATTCCCTACATCTGTTGTCTCTTACTTGTGTCAATATAAAGAGAGGATTCCCTATTTTTACTCTTCAAAATAATTTCACCCTCCTCCATAGACTGCTGAGCCTCAGTCTCCAGCATATCTTCTTCTTCATCTTTAACCTCAACTTTGATGTCTTTCAGTTCTTCATCCTAAAACGCCAAATAATTATTTGAAAAATACAGAAGATTACACAGAACATTTACATCTCATAGTATAGAAGACATTTTTAGACCTACCTGATCATGGTGGGGGAGGGTGAGATCTTCCTGGGTGGAGTCCCGGGAATACAGAGGACGGGGACATCTCTCTGGTGGGTTCCTCTTACTGGATCCATCTGTAGGAGACACACACTGACTGAATACATTGTTTCTATGTGTGTATCAGATGATGGGGGATCTAGGCGGAGCCTCCGTACTGCTCTTTCCTCTTACCCGCTGATGTGAGGGGCGGGGCATTCTCCATCACCACGTCCTTGTAGAGATCCCGGTGTCCTTCTAGATACTCCCACTCCTCCATGGAGAAATAGACGGAGACATCCTGACACCTTATAGGAACCTGACACACACAATGATACCGTCACCACCCAGACACGCCCCTTGTCTGTTCCTGGATCATGTCCCAGAATTCCCGGCACAGCTCACCTCTCCTGTCAGCAGATCAATGATCTTCTGGGTGGCTTCTAGAATCTTCTTGGCTCTGTTATCTTCTGTTGTCATGCGGTGAGGTGGAGGCTCTGTGATGGGTGATGTCCCATGTAGATATCTGTTGGGTGTTAATGGCTCACCAGATATTTTCTTCACTACTTCATAATGCTGTGTGAGGGGAGAAAATAACAATTATCACTATAGACTTCCCAGAATCCTCCTCCATACTCTGGTAAGGACTGAGTCTTCCTTAGATTGATGTCATGTGACCTCCGAGAATACTCCTCACCTCTCCGGTCAGCAGGTAGATGATCTCCAGGGTGAGGTCCAAGATCCTTTCACTCATACGACTTTGGTCTTCGTCCATTCCTCTTCATATGTTCATGTGATCTATAGGGGGCGCTCCACTCTGTAGATAGATAATAAACTGAGAATTATGAGGACTGTACCGGGATGAATAATGTCTACACAGAGTTCCTCCATAGTTCTCCATAATGTTCCTCCATAATGTTCCTCCATAGTTCTCCATAATGTTCCTCCATAGTTCTCACACCTCAATCAGCTTTGCTTACTTTACTACGGGTCTTGTATTTGAATCTCACTGAATGTTATCTAGAGATTCCCTTTAAATACTAACCAAACCTTTTATTTCGGCACTGGAGAAGCCTTAGATCCTCGGTTGACGTATTCTGTTGCCCAAGTCCCGGTTGGGGAGGTTTACCTTCACATTGCCTCCATTTGGACAAACAAAACCGAACGTGAGTGAAATAAAGGCCAATAGGGATGAAGACCAAAATAATCTGATGGAAGTTATAACCCTTTCCTTCTCCATGGAAAACTAAGAAAGAGCTTTAGCTGGAGTTCATGTCTAAGGTAGGTGTTGCTGGGGAAATATTGGATCATGGTGGCCACCATCAAGGGAACTAAGAGGGACACCTCGAAGGGATCGAGATCGAAAATGGACTGCGCCTACTGAATACATGAGTAGGGTTGCCTCCTGTCCGGGATTCACCCGAACAGTCCGGGTTTTGAATGCCGTGTCCGGGTTTTGTGGCAACAGAAACCCGGACACAAGATGTCAGGCAGACGGGGGCAACCAAAAATAAGATAGGGGCTCCCCCCCCCCCCCCACTGAAAATAGCCTCAACTGTGATATTTACATATGAATAAGCCACGACTCATTCTCCCCCCAAAAAATGTCGGCGCGTCACTAGACTGTTCAGGTTTCACTTGAAGGAAAGGTGGCAACCTTATACTTGAGGGTGTGACCAAAGTGGACATGGTCAATAAGGTGGGTGTGGCTTCAAGGCGCAACGCTTGAAGTTCTGCAACTTTCCCCCCTATGTATTGGACACAAAAATATCTTCTCACCTTCTCTTCTGCTAGTTCCAGCAATGTCTCCTCTCTACTTCCACCAAACTCACATCTCACACATAACTTCCTGTGTATACTCCTACATCACTTCCTGTCTGTAGCTGACCTCACTGCCTGTCTCTATCTGACATCACTTCCTGTCTCAGCAGGGAGACCACCTCCTTCTGGAGAAAAGAACTGCAGCTCACTTCGTCAGCCACCCTGCCGGATTCTTCAACGTTTTTTTGCATATAATACACCTGAAATAAAACCAAAAATATAATAAGAATTGTTTATCAAACTATATAT
>NW_017309273.1:0-366 GCF_000935625.1 Nanorana parkeri | reverse complement strand
ACCGGCAAACATCAAGGGTTCCTCGGCAAAGAAGACGTCATGGTCTTTTCCGGCATTCCCGAGCACCCTGATTCTCCTAAGAAGACGCAATAGGTGGGATCCATGGGGTAACAGACCAGAATCCTTCCGATGATAATGAGATCCTGGTCGCCATGTAGCTCGGTAAATGATCAGGTATATAACAAACAGGTGATCAATTGCTAATCATCAATAATGTAATGTGTAAGGTGAATGAAAGTAATATGATGAAATAGAAGCAGCCCTGTGGAGGGATAAACTTTAGCACAAGACCACCATGTGAAGAAGTTGAGGTTGAGCTCTCCCCGCACCATCCACACTACATTCTCTGACAGCTCTCCCCCCACC
>NW_017309272.1:76316-82657 GCF_000935625.1 Nanorana parkeri | reverse complement strand
TATAAAAAAAGAAATAATAATATGTAATTTTATTTTATAATAATAATATTGCTAATATTTTTATGTGGTGTCTCCATTCTTCATTGAAGACACAGCTTATTGGACTCCAAGACCTCACATGTGAGCAGGATGTAAAAATTGCTCAAATGGAGTAAAAATCTGCTTCATCTTCTGTAGTAAATCTGTTTCAGAATTTTACAAGATATCACCCTTGGCTATACAGACTTTGAGGTTACAAACACACTATAAACCTGTCACAGGGATATTGCTGACCCCGGAGAGGCAGCCTGAATTTAAGTCTAATTGTATCATTAATTTGCTGATAAAATGCCCAGCCCCTGCGGTGCTCAGAGATGTCCTTTGTACTCCACATTAAAAACAGGTTAAAAAAAAATTCTTAGGGATCGGCCTTTTCTTCTCTTTTTTAGGACCAGTGTGAGATGATCCCCATGAAAAGCAAAAATTGGATTCATTTGAGATAGAAGTCAGTAGATGTATTTGGTGCAGAGTAATGTCAGTGTGTGTGTGCTGGGATCTGCTGCTCTGAGTGCTGTGAGTGTGATATAAGCTTCTCTTACCCTCCTCTTGTGTCATTATGTCAGTCTCTTGCTGGCGTTCCCCGATCCCCATTATGTGCTCTGTGTGAAGTCCCAGTGATATGTCTACAGAACACACAGAAGTGCACCAAGCAGATATTGTACAACCTCCTAAACGCCTTCAGTGACTCTGCAGTAAAAAAATATATAACCTCCTACACCCCTCCTAACTGAGAAACGAAACTGATAGAGCATTTTCAGCAAACACAAGTGAAAGAGTTCAATGTATGAATGTTTTTATTTAAACGTCACACAGCCTTTATCCAAGATCTCTTTATTTCAAATTTTATTATACAGTTTTTTTGTTTGTTTGTGTGTGTGTGTGTGTTTAATTTTGTTTAATTTCTATCTTCTTTATTTATATTCGTGTTTTTGTTTTTCTTGTTTTGTCTTTGATCATTATTTGTGTTCTGATGTGTTGAATTTTTGTTTAACTCTGCGCTTTTATTTTGCTGTTTCATAAAACAATGAGGCTAAGGCCCCGTTCACACCTTTCCGTTTTGTCGGGCGTTCAACACTCTATGAACGCTCTACAAAACGTACAACCATGAAAATCCCATTGTTTTCTATGGGTATGGTTCACACCTTTCCGTATTTCCGCCCATCTGAACGCCCTGCAAAACGGCTGACGCCCAAACAAGTACATGTACTTCTTTGGGCCGTTTTGGAGGGCGTTTTCCATTGGGATACAGCCAAGTAGCCTTCGGAATCGCGCGACGGTCGCGCAAATTTTTTTTACCGGGAATCGCGGTAAAAAAAACGCGTGACGGTCGCGCGACAGACGTGCATGCGTAATACGCCTAGGTGTGAACCCAGCCTTATGGGGTCCTGTACTGCATCAGTAGGGGCTGACTGGCAACTTTTAGCCCAAGGGGCAAGTACAACCCAGAGGCCCATGGTGCAGCAACTTGGCCCCCCCTCCCGCTCTGCCTCTTCCCCCGCCTCTGTCTGCCACTTTTGCCATCCATGTAACATTAGTATGAATGTATATATATAAAATGAACTGCGCCAATATGCAAGCTAACAGCTACAAGGCACTGGAATGCACACCCACTGTGAGTGTGTATACGTGAAATGTTAACATCTGATTGATTTTTATTCACTGACATTTGTTTGAGTCACTGATATTTTTTATTTTTATATCTGATCATTGTTGTAGCTCAGCACATTTAGTTATTTCATGTGTGTCAAACCCGTTTCCCTCCTGAGTGTATACTGAGGAGAAAAAAGCGTTCAGCTTTTTTCTCCTCAGAAAAGGAGAGTAAATCCTTTTAAAAAAGGAGATTTACTCTCCGCAGGAGAGTAAATCCGTCCCTGCGTGCATGACTGCTGTGACCCTGGTAGTTCTGCCACTAACTCAGAAATACACTGTACAGCATTACAGAATGGCATTGGCTATAGAGAAGTACAATTCCAAGCAATACATTACACAACAATGCAGAATACCATCAGCTATAGAGGACTATAAATCCCAGCAATACATTATGCAGCAAAGCAGAATTATATGAAGCTACATACTCTGTTGCTCTGGGTTCTCCGCCTGATGTCTAAAGGGTCTCAGGTGGGCTGTGCGTGCTCTCACCAGGGTCCAGAGAGTTTCATGGGTGTGTGTGTGTGCAGTAGAGGCGGCTCCCAGGTGGTCAGTGCGGGCTCTCTGCTGGTCAGTGCGGGATCTGTGGTGGCCAGTGGGGGCTCCCTAATAATTAGTTGTGGCTCTGTGGTAGCTCCCAGGTGGGTAGCGGGGGCTCCACTGTGGCCAGTGGGGGCTCCCTGGTGGTTAGTGGGGGCTCCACTGTGGCCAGTGGAGGGTCCCTGGTGGTTAGTGGGGGCTCTGTGGTGTACGGTGACCATTCATCTAGAGCTGCAGCTAACGATTATTTTCAAAATCGATTAGTTAGCCGATTATTAAGTTCAATTAACCGGTAAACGGGATTTAAAAACAAAAGGCTCCAGTGATAGGTTGTAAAGGGAGACTCTGTTGACTCTGATGTAAGGGGGGACTGTAAGGGGGATTTTAGATAACGTTACCATAATATTTACTCAAATCCTTTGTAATCAAAGATTTAAGTTAATATTATGGTAAAATAATATAAATTATGGGTCTCGGATTTTGGTATGATAGGTATTCCACCGTACACTAGTGATGGGCTGAACAAACTTGAGTTTGGTTCTAACAAGAACATTAGAACAAGAACAAGAACATAAGAACATGGAAAAAGTTCTAACTCGAACTTAGAACTCAATGTAAGTCTATGGGACCAGAACTCGGAAAAGCAAATGTCCCCATTTTGAAGGCTTATATGCAAGTCATTGGCCATAAAAAGTTTATGGGGGTCCGGGTACTGCCCTGGAGGACATGTATCAATGAAAAACAACTTTTAAAAAAATACTGTTTTTAAAGGAGCAGTGATTCTTACATTCTTAAGTGTTAAAGTGAAACAATAAAAAACAAAAAAATCCTTTAAATATTATTCCTGGCAGGGGAGGGGGGGGAGGCTGTGTCCCCTGAACTTCCTGTAAAGTGGCGCATCTGGACGATGTATATGACCTGATGCAGCAAAAATGATATTTGTAAAGAGAAAAAACATTTAAATTTCCGGTAATTGGTTTTCCTTTAATCTTGTAAACAACTGCTTGGGTCGGCAGCCTTTATGAAGAGTATGAAGAGGCCACATTTTAGGACACTCGGAACAAGGTTAGAGATTTTTTTGGGATAGATTTGGGTGCCTCTTTGCAGACGTAGGATAAAAGTAACAACAGGTGCTTTAAAATTGGGCCTCAAGGCTCCACTCACAAATCGCCTGCACGTACAGCTCCGTGCTGCGTGCACGGCAGTACCAAGCAGCTGCCGGGAAGGACAGGTGCCGCGTGTGATTAGTACGCAGCCCCCGTCCTTCTCTATGGGGCTACCCGGCCGTATGCCCCCCCACGCTCACCTCAATTGCAGGTCCGTAGGGGTGTGGGTTTTCTGGTCGGGACGCATACAGGATCCATTCCGGCGGCGTTTGAATGCGATCACCAGCACCCCTACGGACCTGCAATTGAGGTGAGCGTAGGGGGGCGTACGGCCGCGTAGCCCCATAGAGAAGGACGGGGGCTGCGTACTAATCACACGCAGCACCTGTCCTTTCCCGCCAGCTACTTGGTACGGCCGTGCACGCAGCACAGAGCTGTACGCGCAGGCCGATTTGTGTGTGAATGGGGCCTTAGTGTTGGCGGGGCCTTCACACCGTAACCCTTCAGAGTTATTCTTCACGAGTGCAAGATTGGACCCTGCTGTCAAATATTCAAATTATATATACCTGTCACACACCTGTTACACAGGTGTGGAACAAAGGGCCTTTGGTGTTGGTGCCTCCACACTGTAACCCCTCACAGTTAATCTTGATGAGCGCAGGGATGGGCTCTGCCGTAACAAAATCAAATTATATGCACCTGTCACACACTTGTCTACTTGTTGGCCTTTCACACATGATGTGGGGCTTATAACATTGTATTAGAGAATGTGGGATGGGAAATAGGTGCTTGGGTGCAATACTTTATCGAATGTGGCGCACCATAAACTGTTGGACAATGGCTTATTATATAAAAAAAATGAAGAAAAAAAAAATATGGGAACACCTGCGACGCAGAAGGAGGAACACCAATAATGTAGCAAATAAACCTGCTGCTGAAAAAAAAAAGTAAAAAAAAACATGCTGTATAAGGCACTGACACCAATCTATCAATCTATCAATCTATCTTTAACTCCAGCAACACACTATATAAGGCTGGGGTGTAAGCAGCCCTTCTATCTTTAACTCCAGCAACACACTATATAAGGCTGGGGTGTAAGCAGCCCTATATAGTGTGGGGCTGGGACTTAGCTATGACCCATGATTGGGCAAAGTCATCGTTACTTTGCCCAATCATGGCTCTCACAGTGCAGCTGTGCCGTGACTGGGCAAAGTCTTGCACCTGACCTGTGGTCAGATGCATTGCTTTACCCAATCAGGGCTCTCACAAGGCACAGTGCGCAGGGCCTTGTGGGGCGCTCGGTGGGCGAACAACCTGCCGAACGCCCTGATAGTTTGTGTTTTCGCCAAACACACGAACTAGCAATCTTCAAGTCTAACTGTTGTTTGACTCGAACATTGAGCACATCCTTACCGCAGTGGTGTCATAAGGGAGGTGCAACTGGGTGACACCATTGGAAGGGTGACACCAAAATGACTCAGTCATTTTGGTGTCACCGCCCCTCTGAAAAGTCAGGCACTCGGTCATGGACTGAGTGCCTGACAGCTTTGGGAAAAGAGGAGGGGACCCGGTGACATACAACATCCCGCCGGGTGACTGTCCCCTCCTCTTTCTGCCGGTGTCCATCACCAAGATGGCCACCAGGAGGTAACAATAAGATCGCCGTGCATACGCGATGACGTCATCGCACACGCGCGGTGATGTCACGGCGAGGTGTCACCCGATAACCGCTCCGGGTGACACCCGGCCTTGGGACGCCCCTGCCCTACCGCACACCTGACCAATGTACATCTTATATGGCAGGTACTGAAGTGACTCTGCAGATGGCGCTGCATATATCGAAGAAGTAAATATGTCACAACCCCCTCGCCTTGCGTGCGATCGCCTGCACCAGAATGCGTTCAGGAATAGTGCGATCGGAAAAAATGATATGGGAATACCACAAGGAAACCATTAATAATTGGAATATAACAATTCATAGTGCACACGAGAAATAGAACACAAAGACTTCCTTCAGAGAAATAGACAGAAATGGCTACATCCCCATTTCAAGTCACATTACCCGTCATGGTTGTATAACGTACTAAAAGGACCATTCATGAGAATAAAGAGGAATTGCATTAAGGATAAAGACTTCTGAGAACAATCTGAAATGTTAGGAAAGAGATTAATACAAAAAGGATATAGAAAGGAAATCGTTGAGAAGAAAAGTAAAAAAAAAAAAAGTTCAGTACATGGTCCTCACCGACCATGTCACCGGCGTCCTCTCATCACAGACGAGAGGACGAGTTAATTTTCAAGCCCTGTATATATATTTATTCATTCTGCACATCTGTAGTTATAATGTATTTATATCTAGTTGAACAACGGTATTATGTAATGTTCATGAATAATAATTATGTAACATTGATGGAAACATTTGAACAAAGATGTTGAATTATAATAGGGAAAACATAGTATTTTTCTTAAAGGGATGAAGGTACAATGAGATAGGATCTTTTTTTGTAATTCTTTATTTATATATTTTTTTTAAACATACAACATATAACATAAGAAGAGACTTTTACAGATCATTATCTTTACACAAATAAATTAATTGAGGAGTCTGCGCTCCCACAGCCTTCTTAAGCCGGGTGCCCAGGCTCCTCTGCTCACGAGCGATCTACGGTGTAGAGGAAAGCAAGTTTATGTTACCGGTGGAGCAGCGAGTGTCAGCAGACGTCACGCCAACAGGCATAACCAGAGCACAGGTTACCTCCGGCTAGCGGGCAGAGAGCAGGTACCAGTAATGCTGTGGTCTTGTTAAAATACGTCATGGTAGCCTTATCTTTATGCCTTTCGTGGTTGTTTCCTCCTAGCATGGCAGTAATATCTGCATACAGGGAGTTACAGCATAACAGCACGTGCCGCAGGTCATGTGACATACGTCGTGGCACAAACATTTGTTTCAGGGGCGGGTCAGGCTACGGCAGTAGAGGGGGTTCAGGTACAATACTTGGCATTTACATG
>NW_017309272.1:57294-76158 GCF_000935625.1 Nanorana parkeri | reverse complement strand
GCGAAGTGGATGTGTCGGTGTTGGGGGGGGGGGGGGGGGGCGGGTACAGGTTAGATGCACGTACATGCGTTTATCATGTCACTCGGCTCACTGAGCACCTCAGGGCAATACGCGGCCCAAATCATGCAGCAGTACGATACTCATACAAATACCGGGTCATTTACTAGTTATCGGAGGCACTGAGGGGTTGGTTAGGAAGGTTAGTTCCTCAGGCCTCAGTCATATGTCAGCACGTGGCACACACATCATACGGTATTATATACGGAAATTATAGTAATCGTTAGTGTAATTATCAGGTATAGTGACAATTTAGGAGGTATGTGGGAGGTTAGAAATAGGGCTCACGGTGCATACATACGAATTGGGCATTCATACAATGCACGTACACCCAGCTATCACGGTTGGTAAGGGACGAATGAACAAACGCCAGCGGGCATGTCATTTTTATTTACATCCTGTGGTGAGCGAAGGTAGGTGACGACGGTTCAGTAGAGTGTATAGGCATGGCAGGGTTGTAAGCTTATGGGTATTTTCATACTCACGCATAAATTCCGGGTATGGGGCAGCGACACTTAGTGGTGAAAGTCAGGCTAGTATACCAGCCAGTTTGGGTGGGAGCATTCTCGGCGCAATGCGGTATCAGGGACTTTACTCTGCTTTATCTCATGTTTTACAGTGAGGATTATCAGCATGTCCCATGTGTCTGAGAGTGTGGATTTGGCGTATCTAGCAGAAACTCCTGCCAGAGGTTCTGAGCATGGAAGTACAAGGAGCAGGGAACAGGAAAGTGCCCCTTCCATCAGGGCATGGACTATCCCTATGCTTATTTTGGAGCTACAGAAGAGAGGGATCCCCTTTCCTGCTACAGCTAGGAAAGCGGAGTTATTTAAGTTATTATTTTCTCCGGCAGCAGCAAGTGAGAGAGCGGAAGAAGTTTCCCTGCGCACAGTGGTCACGTCTCTGACGCAGATCCACGCCTCATTGAACACCATGAATACGTCTCTGCAGGACTTACTACACAGAACAGAGACTTTAGAGAGGCAAGCGGTGGTGGTCCCAGCAGCAGCGGTGCAAGACGGTCCTAGCACCTCAAGTATTCCTATAATACCTAGTGCCCCAGTGGCCATTAGCGCAGGTACCAGTACATCTCCCCCTAATATCACGGCAGCACACTTTGTCCCGAGTAGTCTGAAGAAAGAAATTTTGGAGGGCAAAGACGTGAACCTGGCGTCACTACTGATAGCGGCGCATGACGTCTTGGAAAACAAATCATATGCTTGCGGGGAGGTGTCGATAATTTTAAAAACAAGGGATCCAAGGTTGAATAGGAAGTTGTCCCTACCTGAGTTCATGCTGGCATTTGGTACATATAGAGATGTCATATGTACAGTAAGTCCTAACCGTAGGGAGGATCTGGATGCATATATACATATTGTTGTCGATCTGGGGTACAAATACGGTGGGCATGCGTTTTACGATTATCATCGCGCATTCTCGGCAAAGGCAGCGGCTGGTCTTGCTCAGTTCCAGTTCACGACTAATTGGGGAAAGATAGATACAGAGTTGTTCTGCAGACATTTTGCAGGACTCAAGTCATCAGTTTGCACGATTTGCCATTCATCCACTCATACTGTCGACTGGTGCCCCACGCCGGCACCAGCAGACGTCGCCACCACAGGTAAACAACCGGGGTCATTACCTGATCCTCCCAGCGCAACGCCCACGCAATTCGACAAGCTGGGTAGACCCATTCACAGTTTAGGAAAGGCACAGATTTGCAATAATTTCAATTTCAAATCCTGTAATTACCCGCATTGTCGTTTGTTGCACATATGTTCTACATGTTTTAGAGCCCATCCCAAAACTGCTTGCACGGTCCGGAAACCATACAATTCTTGACTAAGCCAGGTGAACGTGGAAAGATTAGTTGCTATGCTGAGGGCCCATCCAGATCCCTTGGTGGTTGCGTTCTTGAGCGAAGGCTTCACCAGAGGGTTTCATACAGGGTTCATTACTTTGCCCCGAGCGACTCATGAATGCGGCAACTTGAGATCTGCGCTAGCCGATCCTTCCACTGTTGATGCCTTACTAGAGTCTGAACTGGCCAAAGGGTTCATGATAGGCCCATTCGAAGTACCCCCCTTTGGCATGTGGAGAGTCAGCCCCATTGGTCTGGTATGTGGGAAATTCTCAAATAAACTACGTTTAATTTACGACTTGTCAGGCCCTCATTCCATACACGTGCCTAGTTTAAATTCATTAATACCATCAGAGGAGTTTGGCCTCAAGTATTCTTCCGTCGACCAGGCAATTCAATACATATTGATGGCCGGTAGAGGGTCGTGGTTGTCCAAGGCGGATATTTCCGATGCCTTTAAACTGTTGCCCATCCAAAAGTCGTTATGGCAGTGGCACGGAGTAAAGTGGAGGGGGTCGTACTATTTTGCCACCAAGTTAACTTTCGGTTCAAAAAATAGCCCTTGGCTTTTTGATACCTTTGCGCAGGCACTTCACTGGATTTTGGAAGAACACAGGCATTGTCAGAGAGTCATCCATTATCTTGATGATTTCCTACTTATAGAGTCACCCGACAGTACTCCAAGGGACCTCAGCGTGTTGCTCGATGCCTTCAGTGCTCTAGGAGTCCCAGTAGCGGCACACAAGGTCGATGGTCCACAACATGTCTTGACCTTCCTGGGTATCACATTGGATACAACGAACATGCAGGCTAGTTTGCCGTTAAATAAGCTAGTCAGGATCAGGAGTGCGTTGCATTCACTAGTGTTGTCTCCGGTATGTTGCAGGAAAACGTTGCAGTACCTGTTGGGGATGCTGAATTTTGTGATGCGCATCATCCCGCAGGGTAGAGCGTTTATATCCAGACTACTGGCATTGTTGCCCACAGCTCCTGACCAAGACTCATTGGTACGCATCGACGCCGCCGGGCGTGCGGATGTGGCAATGTGGGACGAGTTTCTACAAGAGTGGAACGGGATTTCAATGTTCATTGTGCAAGCTACTTTGTCGTCACCACAGGTAGTCACCGACGCTGCTGCGTCATCCGGGTTTGGTGCTATTTTTGGCCCCCAATGGTTTGCTAGCCCTTGGCCAACGGAGATTCAAGGGATAGTGGGTTTTTCTCGAACTTCATCACTATTCGAGATCTACCCTGTAGTGGCAGCGGCTAGAGCCTGGGGTTCCTCATGGTCAGGGCATACGGTAATTCTTCATACTGACAATCAAGCTACGGCAGACATTATCAACAAAGGCCGATCAAAGTCACTGGTGATCATGTCGTTCCTACGCCGGCTAACATGGCTCTCACTGCAGTACAGATTCAATATAATTTGTCGCCACATTCCTGGTACATGTAACATAGCAGCTGACGCTCTGTCCAGATTTAAATTCCCTCTTTTCTTCCAACAGCACCCGGGGGCGGACGCCGTTCCAACGCCGGTTCCCGCATTTCAACAGTTAGTGCTGGACTAGAGAGGCACCAGGCTAACGCGGCCAGGCTAATCGATACTTCTCTTTCATGTAATACACGTAAGGCGTACGAAGGGGCGTGGAAAATGTTTAAAGTCTTCCAGGGTAAACATGCTACGCACGATCCAGGTAGCGTTAGTTACATTCTAGCGTTCATTTCGTACTGCCACACGGATCGCAAATTAGCATATAATACTATCAGGTTATACCTGGCGGGAGTGCAACATTTCCTTGCGTTGAGTTACCCTGATAGGCCGTCGGTTTTTACCGCGCATCCCGTACGAGCCATTCTTAAGGGCATACAGAAATCCAGTAGCCAGATCCTCAGTACCAGGTTACCTATCTCAGGACGGTTGTTTAGGGAGATGTCCTCCATGTTGGACAAATCACCATTCGGGGTGTTGCAAAGTTTAATCATAAAATCCGCCATCTATTTGGCTTTTATGGGTTTTTAAGGCCAGGTGAGTTTATCTTTTCCAGTTCCAAATCTTACCCGGTGCTGAAACAGTACTTGGTTAGTAGGGATGCACAGATACTTTTTCGAGTACCAGTGCAGATACTTGGCATTTTCATGTACCATCTACCAGGGTTGCAGCGGTTGCAGCTGGGACCTGGCTCTGGCGCTCCACCACTGTCCCAAAATCATTAGTCTGTATTGTTTTAGAAAAACTGTCACATGACAATAAACAAAAATGATTCAGTACTCGTACTTGTAAGTACTCGGCAAGTACCAGTACTCGTACTCGCAAAACTGGTATCTGTGCATCCCTTTATTTATATTTATAAAAACAAAATTGTACATTAAAACAGAGATGTACAAATCCCAGGAGCTCCGTGTGCTCCTTACAAGTGACAGCAGCCTCCTAATTGTTGAATTTTTCTGTAGTGTAGTCTTGGAGCTCAAAAGTATCGGTACATGTACTCGTACTTCTACCGAGTACTGTACTTGGTATCTGTGCAACCCTATTGGTTAGGTTTCCTAAATATTACTAGATCTACCCTGTAGTGGCAGCGGCTAGAGCCTGGGGTTCCTCATGGTCAGGGCATACGGTAATTCTTCATACTGACAATCAAGCTACGGCAGACATTATCAACAAAGGCCGATCAAAGTCACTGGTGATCATGTCGTTCCTACGCCGGCTAACATGGCTCTCACTGCAGTACAGATTCAATATAATTTGTCGCCACATTCCTGGTACATGTAACATAGCAGCTGACGCTCTGTCCAGATTTAAATTCCCTCTTTTCTTCCAACAGCACCCGGGGGCGGACGCCGTTCCAACGCCGGTTCCCGCATTTCAACAGTTAGTGCTGGACTAGAGAGGCACCAGGCTAACGCGGCCAGGCTAATCGATACTTCTCTTTCATGTAATACACGTAAGGCGTACGAAGGGGCGTGGAAAATGTTTAAAGTCTTCCAGGGTAAACATGCTACGCACGATCCAGGTAGCGTTAGTTACATTCTAGCGTTCATTTCGTACTGCCACACGGATCGCAAATTAGCATATAATACTATCAGGTTATACCTGGCGGGAGTGCAACATTTCCTTGCGTTGAGTTACCCTGATAGGCCGTCGGTTTTTACCGCGCATCCCGTACGAGCCATTCTTAAGGGCATACAGAAATCCAGTAGCCAGATCCTCAGTACCAGGTTACCTATCTCAGGACGGTTGTTTAGGGAGATGTCCTCCATGTTGGACAAATCACCATTCGGGGTGTTGCAAAGTTTAATCATAAAATCCGCCATCTATTTGGCTTTTATGGGTTTTTAAGGCCAGGTGAGTTTATCTTTTCCAGTTCCAAATCTTACCCGGTGCTGAAACAGTACTTGGTTAGTAGGGATGCACAGATACTTTTTCGAGTACCAGTGCAGATACTTGGCATTTTCATGTACCATCTACCAGGGTTGCAGCGGTTGCAGCTGGGACCTGGCTCTGGCGCTCCACCACTGTCCCAAAATCATTAGTCTGTATTGTTTTAGAAAAACTGTCACATGACAATAAACAAAAATGATTCAGTACTCGTACTTGTAAGTACTCGGCAAGTACCAGTACTCGTACTCGCAAAACTGGTATCTGTGCATCCCTTTATTTATATTTATAAAAACAAAATTGTACATTAAAACAGAGATGTACAAATCCCAGGAGCTCCGTGTGCTCCTTACAAGTGACAGCAGCCTCCTAATTGTTGAATTTTTCTGTAGTGTAGTCTTGGAGCTCAAAAGTATCGGTACATGTACTCGTACTTCTACCGAGTACTGTACTTGGTATCTGTGCAACCCTATTGGTTAGGTTTCCTAAATATTACCTGCTGACCCTTGAGCGCTGCAAGACAAATCAGGTAGGAGCTCCCACGGAGATAAAACTGTTCCCATCCGGTAATGCTTGGTGCCCAGTCGCGGTGTTAGATTGCCTTATGGATAGACTGTCTCTGTTTCCATTGCACGGGCCGCTGCTGCCCTTTCATAGTACCCCTCTCTCATCTCAGCAATTCATTTTGCACGTTCGCTTACTCCTGAGGCAACTGGGGGTTAATCCTAAATATTATTCCGGGCATTCCTTTCGTATAGGAGCAGCCTCGGCAGCTTCCCGACACGGAGTACCTGCTCATGTGATTAAGAGATTAGGCTGGTGGAATTCGGCTTGCTTTAACAGGTATATTCCAGACCCACATGTAGAGATGGCTACGGCATTTTCTAACTTGGTGATGTAACGCAGATCATGAATAAAAATGTTTTCCTAAACTTGAAGTTTTTGCCCCCTTATTTGGCATACTGTCCTACCAGACCATGGCACACCTCAGGTCAGTATGTTGTGAGTGTATCTTTTCATTTCCAGGGACAAATGGTGGAACATCTAGGAGGCTGAGGCGGGCACCGGTGGTATCAACTCGTGAAAGGTTTTAACTATCTATAACTCTCTATCAATCTTCTGTAACTAACTATACTAGAACCCTCTCTCTCTATCTCCTACAACACACTACATAGGGCCGCGGTGTCAGCAGCCCTATATAGTGTGCTGCAGGGACTTAGCTGTGAGACATGATTGGGCAGAGTCATCGTGACTTTGCCCAATCATGGCTCTATATTTGTACTGAGCCCTGATTGGCACAGTCTTGCACCTGACCGGTGGTCAGGTGCAAGACTGTAGCCAATTACCGTTTCGGACGGCGCAGTGCATTGTGGGATGTCCCGCGGTCGAACAGACCGCGGACATCCCATAATGTTCGGCGTGCGGCGAGCATTAGAACATGCTATGTTCGAGTCGAACATAGGTTCGACTCGAACGCGAAGCCCATCCCTAGTAGAGATTACATTACATGAGATAGGATCTGGCTATGATAAAAAAAAAATACTTGTTGACATAAAAGTGAAGGTTGGATAACTAGTTGATTATTAACTAAGATAACTATAACTGGATAACTAAGTTGATTATTAAACGAAAGAGAGGAGATTGGTTTTATGGTAATACCAAGATAAGTACATGGAAGATTAGCGGCAACCAGTGGAGTCAGAAGGGGGGTGTTGCCAATGACTAACAGTCATTTTGGTGTCACCTTCCCCCCCCCCCCCCCTAAAAAGTCGGGCACTCAGTCATGGACCGAGAGCCCGACAGCTGCATGAGAGAGGAGGGGACCCGGCGGCATATCTTATCCCACCGAATGAACGCCCCCCCTCCTCTCTTTACCGGTGTCCATCACCAAGATGGCCAGCAGCAGTGAAGTGCACATGACGTTACATGCATGCGTAATGATGCCACCTATATATGTAATGACGTGAGTGCCTGGGGACACCTGGCGGCCACACCGGTGACATCCGGCCTGGTGACACCCCTGGCAGCAGCAACAGAGACAATAAACACATTGGAGGGAATTCATAAAAACTGGAGAATATGGAGCAGTTGCCCAAAGCAACCAGTCAGCTACTTTATTTTCGAAGCTTAACTGAATAAGCGGAAGAATTGCTGAATTCCCCCATTATTGTAAGATAGAGGAGGAGGGAACAGTTGAAATGTCCTATCGCAAGGAATGGGGAGGAGAGTAGTAACCAAGGAAATGGTAAACAGTACACCTGTGACCACACTTTCTTTTGCCTGACGAAGGAGCCACATAAGGTCACGAAGCATTCCATCTATATGTGATACCATGTTTATCTGACCTTAATAGAAACGAGAAGATAAAGTGGACCTTTGTTGTGCTGGTGGCTCATCCTTCTACATTTTATTTACACGGGTCACACTATGGTTATGTCTACTCTCTTTTGAACAAAGCTACATATACTAGTGATATACTATTGTACCGTATTGCTGATGACAAGGAAAAAGAGGAAATCTAAGAGCAGCTATAAAGTCAGACGTTTTGCCAAGCCGCCATTGAGACTCTGGCCATGGGGGTGGTCATGTGCATTTTCTTCTTTGGTTCCAGCAGATTGGGAAGAGACACCTACTTTATCAGTGATACAGGTGAGGATGGCAGGTGGGGTTTGGGGACAGGCTTGGCCCTACTCTGCATGGCCCCATGCTGACCCTCTTCTCTGTTTGATGTCCTGCAAGTTGTGATACTCAAATGACTGGTAGATTGACCAAGCTTAATACGTTGGAGGCAAAAGCTGCACATCACTATGGTGTAGCCTACCGGGAGGTGCTCGGGGCTGCCATTCAGAATGAGAGAGGAAAGGGGACTGTAAGTGATGCGATGTTGCAGGAAATGTCATTCTGATCTGTGGAAGCTCACCGCTCACAGTCATTGTCAGTTATAATAAAAAAATAATGTTTTTGGCATCCCCAGGCTCCCTACGGATGTGTTTGTATTTGCCCTTATATAAGAGCAAACCTCATTTCAGACAGGCCCTTGCAATACATAGCTAATGGTTGACTTAAAGGAGAACTATGGGGTCAGTGTTTTTCCCCATAGTTCTCCTTAGGGTAACGGGAGGACACAAACTAGCGTCCTCCCGTTACCCTAAGCTCAGTATACCGCAAGCTACAGCTCGCAGTATACTGAGACGCCGCAGCCGGAGCGGATCCCGACGTAGATGACGGGATCCGCCCAGCTGCGTGAGTGACAGCTGGCTCTGCCTATCTAGAGGCAGAGCCAGCTGTACCCGCCCCCTCCCCCGTCCGTTCCGCCAGTCAGCGCTGGCAGATCGGAGGGGGGAGAGGGGAATCCAGCCCCTCCCCCTGTCACGGCAGAGAGCCGTGACAGGATCGACAGGTGAGCGAACCTGGTATGTGTTCACTCACCTCCCGATCTACTGAGCCGACCTGTAACAGTCTCATTGTCACAGGTCGGCTAGAACTATGAGGTGAGTGGAAATCACTCATCTCATAGTTCTCCTTTAAGGGTAGGGTAGGGGTAAGGGTAGACTGTATGGTCAGATTGTATAGAGCAGTGGTTCTCAACCTGTGTAACCTCAGGACCCATATTTGTCCATGGTCATTAGGTCGCGACCCAAGACGCACTGCAATGGAATGAACAGTATTGCGGTACCGCACATTGGAGTGCAGGCAATTGAACTGTGGGCGTGAGGTGGGAATGAATGGCAATGCACCTTCCACACCAGAATGCATAGTAGGTGCGATTGCATGGTACAGTGCACGTTAATGGCACAGAACGGTTCATTTAAAGCACTGTACTAGTGTGAACGGGACCTCAAAAACGCTGACAGATACACACAGCCACAATCTCATACACACATTAAAAGAAAATGTATTTCTTTTTTTTTTTAAGATCCACCCAGTCTCCCTACTTACTGAACCGAAGGGGTCCTGGGGCCGAAGCTAGCCGAAGGATCGGCCAAAGCTACGGCCAGATCCTTCTGCAGCTTCGTGAATAGACCCCTTAGCTTTGGATAGATTGGGGAATGGTTGGAACCCCGTTGTTTTTTTTGCTGGCCACTAGATGGAGCTGAGGAGTAAGTAAGTATTTATGTCCTATGCTCCTCAGCAGTGGCGTAACAACCGGGGAGGCAGGGGGGGCACTTGCCCCGGGCGCAGGACTGAGGGGGGTCGCCGTCACGACCCCCGCTAAACGAAGCCCCTGGCTCCCTCTCTCTGCCACATTCACCCGGCTGTCATCGGGCGGCCGCTCGCTCCTCCGAGGCCACTGCGAGCGGCCCTCTACAGTGCCTGATTGGAGGGCGCGTCTGCCTGATCCAGCCAGCCCGGATCGCATAGCGGGGGTGCAGGGAGGGATGTACTGTCACTGGGGGGTGAGGTGGGGAAAAATGTTCTGCCCCGGGCGCCCATAACTCTGGTTACGCCCCTGATCCTCAGTTCCATCTAGTGGCCATAATGCAGTATTACATGATACAATGGACCTGAAAAAAATATGGGGCCTATTCACAAACCTGCCGAAGGATCCAGTCATAGCTTCGGCTGATCCTTTGGCTAGCTTTGGTTGCAGGAGCCCTATTCAGCCGTGATCTCACGGCTGGCTCCGCCCAGTTGTAATGATATATCAGTGTCCCCAAATGGCCTGGGGATGCTGATCTTGAGACGCTGATCTGTGATTAAAACAATAACAACTGGGCCAGCTCCGCCCAGTTGTTATTCATTGGCCGGGACCTGCTAGAAGACTCTAGGGCTAGCTCTGCCCAAATGATTTTTATTCTTTTTTTAAAAATCTTTATTTATTTTTTTAAATTTACTATTTATCTCCATTTAAACAAATATTTGTTTAACTTTTTTTTTTACTTTTTTCTATTCTGCTCGGTATCACGGAGATACCGAGCGGAACAGCCGAGCCGGCTGCCACTCGGTGGCATTCGGCTATTCATTCACTGCCATTCGACCCCTATGCGAATAGGGGCGAATGGCAGCGAGTGAGCTGCCGGAGCTCCGGCTCAGCCGATCCAAATGTTGGATCGGCTAAGTCGAAGTCCTTCTGCACATACAGAACATGCTCGGCTGACCGAAGCACAGCCGATGTATGGCTGAAATCGGCCGTACAAGGCAGAAGCGAATAGCTGAACAGCGTTTGGCTCACTTCACTTCGGCTGAGTAATTCACTTGGCTGCCTTTGGCAGCTTTGTGAACAGCCCCCTATATTAAAGAACTCCTGGCAGAATAAAAGTTAACCCCTTGCAGTGGGGCTACCCTTGCACTTCAAGGGTTAAGTGCTCATTTAGGTCTAGGTTGTAAAATAAAACAAATATACTCACCCGAACCTCGCTCTCGCCTGGTTGCTAGAATGCTACCCGCAGCCTCTTCTCCTCCCTACCACTTGGCAGCCCCACTGTAAAAGTTAGGCTGTATTCTGCCTACAGTTGTGCCTTAAGAATGTTCTTATTTGTCATCATTCGAACAAAACTAACACTCATAGATATTTGCAGGGCATAGGGGCCCTGTTGGTTATAACTAGACCCTTATATAGTTACATAGTTATTTAGGTTGATGAACGACACAAGTCCATGGAGTTCAGTGTGTCTGTGTGCGTGTGTGTCACTTCTCTGGATGAGGCAATACTCTCAGCTGAAACCACTGGGAAAAGAAGGCCCATAGCGGAAAAAAAAAAAAATAAGCACAGGGCATACATGACAAGGTGTATAGGGGAGACAAGCTAAAAGGGTTAATGAGGGTTCGGGCTTGGGGACATGGTCACTTACCTGATTTATATATAGTATGTTTTTATATATCAAAGTTGGTAATAAAAGGCTGCCAAGGCCATTTTATACCAATTTGGAGTGTGGTCTAGTTATTACTTACAAGGACGGGTGGTGGGTGGTCTTGTAGTGGGAAAGAATGGGGACATCTATGCTACCTCAGTCATGCAACTATTTTACAGCTCACAGAAAAGAATGCCCTTCATAGTTTAAGATTAAACCTTTTCCCTTCCAGTTTCAGGTTAGCGGCCTCTCGTCTTCCTGAGTGAACTAACAGTAATCTGATTATTACTCATTATCCCATCACCTTAATGACACAGCCCCTTAGTGACACAGCTTCAGAATATTTGTTTCCCGCCTCGAGCTCATCACCTCAGGTCACATTGCTCTGAGTTTCCATTTACAAGAAATCAGTTGAAGAAATGAAACTAGAATAGGGAGGAGGGACTCTGATCTGAAGGGGGATAGGAGAGAGAGATAGATATGACAGAGAGAGAGAGACAGAGGGAGAGAGGGAGACGGAGACAGGGAGAGAGAGACAGAGGGAGACAGAGAGAGAGACTGAGAGAGAGACAGAGAGGGAGACAGAGAGGGAGACAGAGAGGGAGACAGAGAGAGACGGAGACAGAGTGAGAGACAGAGAGAGAGACAGAGAGAGACAGAGAGGGAGACAGAGAGAGACGGAGAGGGAGACAGAGAGAGACGGAGACAGAGAGAGAGACAGAGAGAGACAGAGAGGGGGAGACAGAGAGAGACAGAGAGAGAGACACAGAGAGAGAGACAGAGAGAGGTCAGTGTACACAGAGGAGGTGAGAGAGGTGGGCACAATGACAGGGGAAGAGCTGGAGGGGGGGTCAGTGGACACAGAGGTGGTGTCAATGATGGTTTTCTGCACAACTGTCAGGTCAGCAGTCTTTCCCATGATTGCGATTCCTACTGAACCAGACTGAGAGACCATTTAAAGGCTCAGGAACCCTTTGCAGGTGTTATGGCTTAATTCGCTGATTAGAGTGGGACACTTTGAGCCTAGAATATTGCACCTTTTCACAATATTCTAATTTTCTGAGATTGTGGATTTGGGGTTTTCATGAGCTGTAAGCCATAATCATCACAATTATGACAAATCACGGCTTGAATTATCTTGCTTTGCATGTAATGAGTCTCTCTCATATATTAGTTTCACCTTTTGAGTTGCATTAGTGAAATAAATGAACTTTTGCACTATATTCTAATTATTCGAGTTTCACCTGTAGGTAAATTCGTTATCACTGGGACATGGGGCAGTGTGTGGAGCCATGGCATGTCTACCGTTCTTTACTCTGACACTCCCCAATCATATGTGACAGATATTCTTGGCACTCAGAGCCTTTAGCATACTTCTGTATAACTTGCTTATTCTCTTTTTCTTGTTTTGGTAACTTTGTGGTTTGTTTAGGTTACATTCTGCTGAGAAGGATTACTTAGACCTGAGGGAACATGGCATGAGTTTTAAAAGAATTTCCCAATGATGATGATTTCACAATATATCAAATAGACATACAATTCATGAGCTGTGAATGATTATGGGTGTAAACATCAGTTGTTTCTACTAGTAAAGCAGAAACTGCCACACAGATATCCGTGTGTCCATGCCAGTTTCTCTAGCATGGGTGCACCTTAAAAGGAGAACTATGAGGTGAGTGATTTTCACTCATCCTCATAGTTCGAGCCGACATGTGACAATGAAACTGTCACACGTCCGCTCAAATGATCGGGAAGTGAGCCAACACATACCGGCGCTCGCTCACTTCTCGATCCTGTCTCTGCAGAGGGTGGTGACTGTCACTCACGGCTCCCTGCAGGGATCCCCCCTCCCGGGATTCCCCCCCTCCCGGCTCCGATCCGCCAGCGCTGACAGGAGGAGCGGATGGGGGAGGGAACGGGCACAGGTGGCTCTGCCTCTAGATAGGCAGAGCCAGCTGTCACTCACGCAGCCGGGTGGATCTCGACAGTATTGTCGGGATCCGTCCCGGCTGCGGCGGTCTCAGTATACCGCAAGCTGTAGCTCGCTATATACTGAGCTTTGGGTCACGGGAGGACGCTAGTATGTGTCCTCCCGTGACCCTTAAGAGAACTATGGGGGAATAAAAAAACTGACCCCAAAGTTCTCCTTAAACCTTTTTCTTCTAGGATAAGTATTCATCAAATTTAATTTTGGCTACAACAACTTCTTACCTGAAGGGGTCAAAACACATCGGCCGGGTCTGGAGTTTTACCTGTGATTTCTGGTATTGCGTTTAGATCAAATTCCAAAGGTGAGATAGTATGTCCCCCTCGTATCTTTGTGGATGGTGTACAGTATATGGATGTATCTGTAGATATTACACATTGGAGATCATTAGCGGTGTGCAACCCTTTCAGGTAAGACGAGGGTACAGAGGGGGATATTTGTAAAGTGTATAAGTGTATTTCTTGCACTGGCACTCTGGAGAAATATGCTAAGTATGCAAAGAGACACAATAGAGATTTGCTATATATATATATATATATACTAATTTTGGGGCCACCCAGAATTTTTATTAATAGCTGTTATCAGCGGATTGTCCCCACCCATACATACATGTGTGCAAACATGCGTCTGGGGTGCATACTGCGAAAATAACTATTGCGCCCATTACGCAGCACATGTTACATATCACCACAAATGTCGCAGTGAGAGCAATCATTTTAGGGCCATCAATCACTGATAACACTAAACTGATGAGCGGTAACAGCTTTTAAAGCGTCGCCTATGGCCAATGTTGGTATGGTTGTTTTTTTACGATTTGGCGGGTGCGCACAATTTTAGGGCTTGACATGTTTGGTGTCTATTTACCCGACGTGACCCCGTCTTTTATATTTTACCCAAAAATTGTGTAATAATAAATGTTTCCTAACCTAATGTAAAAAAAACTAATTTTCAAAATGTTAATACATTTTTCCTTAATATAGTAAAAAATAAAAACCCGCAGTGGTGATTAAATACCACCAAAAGAAAGCTCTATCTGTCCCCAAAAAATGGTATAAAATGTATTTCAATACAGCGCTGCATGATGGAATAAATGTCAGTCAAAGTACCGCAGTGCTGAATACTGACAAATGGACGGGACAGGAAGTGGGTGTAAACACCTTGGTGTTTAAGTGGTTAACCCCTTCCTGATGGGAGACGTACACTGTACGTGATCAGTTATTTGTGGCTCTGTAAAGGTGCCCATACACTGCTCGAGTCTCATACGAGAATCGCGGGAAATCGCGGGACTGCTGTTCGGTCTATTCTTATAGATGCCAAACAGCAGTGAGTGAATAGCCAAAAGCCGCTGAGCAGCATTCGACTCGGCTGTTCTGCTTGGTCCCTCAGAGGGACCGTGCAGAACAGAAAAATAGCTCAGAATAAAGAAAAAAAAAGAAACAGCAGTGTTTCTCTCCTTGGCGGCCGGGAGCAGGAGACTCCCGGAGCGCCAGGGAGAGTTTGCTGTTTGTAGATCAGTGTCCCTGGTTAGCAGGTAACCAGGGACGCTGATCTCTCTGAAAGTGGCCGGAGCCAGACGTAACATCACAGCTGGCTCCGCCCAGCTGTCAGGAGCAGGCTTTCAGTGCGGCTCAGCCGAGCCGATGCATATGTGTTTGGCTCGACTGAGCCGCTCGGCCACGTTCGGGAGCTGTACAGGCTATAGTGAATAGCCCAAACTTCCATGAGGGGGTCCCTGGTAGAACACCAGCCATACCTTAAACTCTGTGCCATGGGGGATCCCGCGCCAACTGCTCGCTAGAGAGCTCACATCCCTGGTACCATGACAATTATGCCAAAAGGGACATTCTTGTGTTTTTTTTTAATGTTTGAATGTTTTTCTTGTAATATCAAATCATAGCCACTAGATGGAGTGGAGGTATTTGTTTCTATGCTCCTCAGCACCATCTAGTGGTCATATTGTGCTATTACATAACAATTACAGAAAGTATATTCCCTTGTAATGAAAAAACTTAAGAACGTTCATTTTGGCATATATCTGCACAGAGTGAATGATTAAAGATATTCGTAGGGAGCACAGCACTGTGAATAGACCCTCAAAAGTTTCTGTTCCCAGAAAACTCTGCCCGCTCGGATTTTTTCTTTCCCAAAAAAATTCCATATAGGACCAAATCTAATGAGCGTCTGCAAGTTTTCATATGATATGATATTTTTACAAGGGAACTCCACATTTTTACTTCTTTCACAGTAAAAAATCCTTTACTTACTGTAAGATTGAACCCCCTCTCTTCTAACCTCTTATGTCCTCGTGTTCTCAATACAGTTCTCGTTATAAACAACTTGTTCCGAATATTGTGGTCCCCATTGAGGAGTGTGAAGACTGCAATAAGGTCCCCTCCTAATCGCCTCTTTTCTAAGGAGAGTAAGGTCTTCATAACGGAGGCCTTCTGTCCCTTTAATTAATTTTGTAGCCCTTCAATGAGCTCTCAAGCTCGCGGGCGTCTTTCCTGGGAGTTGGCAACCAAAACTGCACCTTGGTAAGTGTTTTTCCCCATAGTTCTCCTCAGACTCACGGGAGGACATAAACTAGCGTCCTCCCTTCACCCTAAGCTCAGTATAGCGCCAGCTACAGCTCACGGCATACTGAGACCTTACTGTCGAGATCCCCCCAGCTGCGTGATTGACAGCTGGCTCTGCCTATCTAGAGGCAGAGCCAGCTGTACGAGCCCCCTCCCCCGTCCTTTCCTCCAGTCAGCACTGGAGGATAAGAGCGGGGAGGGGGGGATCCCTGGGGAGGGGGGGATCCCTGCAGGGAGCCGTGAGTGACAGTCACCGTTCTCTGCAGGGAGATGATCGAGAAGTGAGTGAGCGCCGTTATGTGCTCTCTCACTTCCCGATCTATTGAGCCGACCTGTGACAGTTGATTGTCACACGTCGGTTAGAACTATGAGGATGAGTGATTTTCACACAGTTTACCTGTAAAGGATGGATACCGGCACCCCACAGCAAGTTCAGTACGTTTTTATTAACATACTAGTTGCAAGTAGAACACTCTAAGCAACGTTTCGGGGTCTCACAGGATCCCCTTCATCAGGCAAACAAGTGACTTGTTTCACTTGTTTGTTTGTATCACTTGTTTGCCTGATAAAGGGGATCCTGTGAGACCCCGAAACGTTGTTTAGAGTGTTCTACTTGCAACTAGTATGTTAATAAAAACGTACTGAACTTGCTGTGGGGTGCCGGTATCCATCCTTTACTGATATTTTGTGTGAAGCCACCCGCTGACACCTGCTGCCCCCACCCTCCGTTTTTGGAGCAGCGGCTCTGAGTGCGATGGGTACACGGACTGTATTACAGTTTACCCTTCACATATATAGTATGTCACGTATATCACATAACATACACGTAACCCATTAACATTGTGAAAACCAGTGCAATCCTGTGGTATGTTATGGGAAAATAAAACAGTCATAAGCTTTCCAGCTCACACTCACATGACATACTGCAAACCGAAATTAGGACACGTGCCGAGCTCCACAGCTGCAAAAACAAAAACGAGTTTGATGATCTGATCGGACGCTCAGATGATCTCTAAAGAGACCCTGTCACACACTTAACAATTGCAGGTAGATTGAGTATTTGAAATGCTTACAAGCAGAGCTTTCCCTTTCCATGAATTATTTTTTACTGAATAGCAATGTACCTTTGAACTTGATAGAAAATGTGACTACTTTAGGAGTTAAATCCTTAAAACAGACCCCTCCCTGCCCATCATAGCCCTCTCCCAGAGTGTTTAATTGCTGTCTGTGTTGACCCAGCTCCTCCGCTCCTCACCTCACCAACCTACATGAGATGTTATGTAGCTGCTGGAAAAGAGTGAAGGGGAACACTATAGATTGACACTTGAGCGACAGCTGCTGACATCCAGCCTCAGGGCATTGTAATGTTTGCACAAGGGTGGTGTTCCGCAGGTAAATATTTTCCATATATTATGTTAAATGAACATATAATCTTAGAAGGAATGAGTCATAACACTAACCCTCCCTGTAACCCAACCCCGGCATGTGCGATTAGTTTCGTTCCAATTTGAAATTCTGAGAACTTTTTGGAAATTCAGATGCATCCAAATTCCCGAATGTCATAAATATTGAATCCAAGCGAATCTGAATTTGTGATAATGGAAATTTTCGATGCATCCCAATTTCTCTCCAGATGAACTTTTATAGCTAAACATCAATTAAAAAAAAGCGCGGGTAATCCAATGTCAATCACGTTGTCCAATGATGAAGGTCCGCGATGAACGATGCCCGCCGACTTGCAGAAATAAATAAAAGTCCCACCGACCCGTCTGCTGCAAAATGACAGCTCCGGCCTGAATGTAAACAAATGGGTGGGGCGAGTTGTGTCATCACGGGGCTTGTTCCGCCCATTTGTTGACATTCTGGGCCAGCTGACTTTCTGAATGGCATCCCTATTCTGAATAGCTCCCTAGTGCCATTCAGAAAGTCAGCTGGCCCAGAATGTCAAATCCGAATGCCGAAAACAAAATAACAAATATTTCAAAACGAACCAAAACAAAACAATTTTTTTTTTACAGGCTTACATGCCTAAACCTAACGCTGACCCTCCCTGTAACCCTAACACTGACCCTCCCTGTAACCCCAACACTAATCTCCCTGTAGCCCTAACACTAATCTCCCTGTAGCCCTAACAATAACCCTCCCTGTAACCCTAACACTGACACTACCTGTAACCCTAACACTGACACTACCTGTAACCCCCAACACTAATCTCCCTGTAGCCCTAACACTAATGTCCCTGTAGCCCTAACAATAACCCTCCCTGTAACCCTAACATTGACCCTAACTGTAACCCTAACACTGACCTTCCCTGTAACCCTAACACTTACCCTCCCTGTAACCCTATCACTGACCCTACCTGTAACCCTAACATTGACCTTCCCTGTAACGCTAACACTGACCCTCCCTGTAATCCTAACACTGACCCTCCCTGTAACCCTAACACTAACCCTCCCTGTAACCCTAACACTAATTCCCCCTGTAACCCTAACACTGACCCTCCCTGTAACACCAACACTATCTCTCCCTGTAACCCTAACACTATCCCTCCCTGTAAACCTAACACTGACATTCCCTGTAACCCTAACACTAACTCTTCCTGTAACACTAACCCTTCCTGTAACACTAACCCTTCCTGTAACCCTAACACTAACCCTCCCTTTAACTGTAATCAAGGCATTTTTATATTTGCATACCTCCTCCCAAGAGCCAGCCCACTGCTTACACTAGTGCTGGGGACTCTTAAGAGGAGTACAGCGGCAGGGTGCCCTGATGTTATCAGGAAGCTATGTGCAGCCCCCTGCCAGCCCAGTGATGAAGCACAGAGACCCAGTGATGATGGTTTAACTTAATAATTGCATTATGCTGACAAGGAGGAGGTGACAGGGGACCTGGGAAGGCAAAATATAAGCATATTACATTTCAATTTTGAAAAGCCAATCCAAACCATTGCAACCAGAGTTCATCTTTCGTTAGCCTGGAGCCAGGAACGATGGATGCGGATTCGTTTGGGATTATCTGCACTTTCCGTATGACACATTTCCATTTTGTTATTTGATTTGCTTTGTGCTGGCAATGATGTCATGTTTGCAATCGTTGCCAAGCACATAGATTAAATTCACCTTCTGGGAAAAACAAGTAACTCCTCAGGTATACAATGTACCCCCCCCCCCCCCCCCAGAAACAAAAAACAATCTAAAACTCTCCTCAAC